>NC_061484.1:20177199-20477616 GCF_022539355.2 Hippoglossus stenolepis
GGAGGACTCCAAACGCAGTTGAGGTGACATTACGCACATGTTTTAACACAAAAGAGACCGGGCTCGTTAGCACACTAACTAGCAAGCTCCATGGCAATCAGCACTTTCTGTTCTCTCTATCCACTTTGTTATAAATATGGCTACATCTGCAAGTGTAATCACTCCATTGTACTCAGATTTTTTTGCTCTTCTGGACAGCAGCATGGCAGCCTGCTTTTCAGCACCTCTCCCCCTCAATCCCCTCCTTTCCCTCAAGTGCCCTCGCCTGTTCCTGGCTACTCCTTTGCTGGTGAGGCCGGTGTGTCTCACAGATTACAGAGCTCCGGTCGCTCAGGTAACAAGAGTCACTAATCTGGCTGGGGTTGAATTACGCATAATTGCCTCGGCACCGTGATTGATTTCAGCCCTGGAAAGGAAAAGACGACGGCTCCCCACCACCACCAAAAAACCCCCCCACCTCTCCCTCCCTGCCTCTCTCCAGCGCTCACGAGCAGCAGCCAAGACTCTCCATCTAGTAGGAGGCAGGAGGCTTTGAAGAGATCAAAGCCAAGGCCGGGAGCAGTTGCGCGCCCTGGGAATACGGGAGAGAGGCTTTCTGCTCCTCAGCCCTATTTTCTAGCGTCATGTCGGATTGCAGCTGTATTGCATTTCGCCAGTTTTCTTAATGCTCTTGGTTTTGACTTTGACATCAGTGATCCCCCTCGGTTTCTTCAAAAACAAGGGGGGAGGAGAAAAAAAGAAAGTGAACGAGGAAGAGTGGGAGAGAGAGGGAGAAGGGGGGAAAAAAGAGAAGGAGGGAAAGAAAGGAGAGGGGGGGTAAAGAGATCTACAGACTGATTTTTATTTTCACAACTCCATAATTGGCCAGTTCAAAGGAGAGGAGGGGAGAATGTAGCATTTGTTTTCAATTCTGCAGCCGATATGAAAGGGGTGACAAACTTTTATGGGTTTCCCAAAAATTAAAGACAGGCAGCTTTTTTCACAGTCAAAGAACAGGGTGTTTTTTATGACCGAGACCACACAAAATGAACTGATAGCAAAGCCCTCCTCTTTGTCCTCCCACAGAAAATTCAACAGTGTAGCGCAGCCCCTGTGTGTGTGTGTGTGTGTGTGTGTGTGTGTGTGTGTGTGTGTGTGTGTGTGTGTGTGTGTGTGTGTGTGTGTGTGTGTACGTGCAAGTCTGCATCTAATATCCGTTTGGTGTATGTGTTAGAAATGGTTAGACGAAGAGAAAGTGGTTTGATGTGTGCAGCGAAAAACACAAAAGGAGGCATGAAGAAAGAGTGCGAGCTATATCCATCTATTCATTTAACAGCTTGGCTAATAAAGCCTGGTGGCGAGAAGGCACCCTTTGTACTGCAACTATGCAGGCCTTATACCAACCTCCTACACTGGGGACCATTAATATTTCAGCGCTGTCAGATCCACATTGCATGTGAGCCTCTTTAGCACTCGCACCCACAGCAGAAAGAAATAATGAGCTTCTGAAAAATATGAAACAGCAACGAGAAGGAGGGAGGGCAAAAGCGCACCAGAGACTGACCAACTTCATACAACAGAGCAGCTATTGATCATAGCTCTATTTCTTAGCTGGACAAAGTGAGGGCTGTTTGAGCTTCTCTGAAGTCTGGATACAGCCGGCAGGATTTGCACCCATGTTTCACTCCTGTGGTCCTATTGTTCCCCTTGCTGCAGTTTACTAGCTGGAACACTGCTCGCCTCTATATAGACCTACAAGCTGTCAGGATGAAGTCAATAAAGCTATTCATGTTTTTACTCATTTTACAGCTGTATCAGGGAACAGTGAGGTACTGTGATCAAGCTTTAGGGACTACTGTCAAGCTTCAATCACGGCTTAACGACTCAACTAGGTCAATTAAGTGAAACATGTGCTGCAGGAGCATATTAAACACATCTCAGATTACAAACAATGTCTATAAAACTCGATTTGAAGTTTCATTTTAAAACGTATCAATTTTGCATCCGGACGCAGTTCCTCTACACCAACTCATCATCTTTGCCAAGAGACAACCACTTCACCCACAGTCCTTTCTAATTACGCAGTCATAACAACGGCAAGCGTGATGACAGTTACACAACAAATTGACAAAACCACTCCACTCCTTCATAGACCGCCCCTTCCAGTCTCCATTTCTGATCCGCCCTTACAGGAAGTCCACACCCTGGCCATTCAAACTGATTTGGGCATAAGGAACAACCTTGGCGAGGCTTTCCGTTGACCCCAGGAGATCAGTTGCAGGCTGCTGGTGAAGAGTGACGCCCTTCGAGCAGGTGTTGTAGGCCTGAGCGGCGGTCTGTCTGTGGAAGCCTGACTGGCTGGCTCCAGGCAGTGCTGCTTGATTGGTTAAGCTTCCTCCGTTTCAGCGGGAGGACGGGGAGCAAATAAAGTGTCATCATCTATGAGCGCTGCGCTTTGAGCAGTAACATGCCCAAAATAAACATCAACAGGGGTTAAGTGTGTGCCTGCATGTCATGCGTGCAGCCGTGGCATTCCAAATTGCTTCCCACAGAAACGTATAGAAAACACATTTTTCAGCACATTGAACACATAATGTTTTCAACTTTGTCCATAGCTGCCCTTTTGATCTGCGTCACTCATTTCTGATTGACATCAATAACAAAGAAATCTGAGGTTTCTGATTATATCGACTTGTTGCTTCATTTCCATAGTTTGGATATAATGACACAACCTTAAAATTAGGCGTGTTGCTTTTGGATGTGTTAGAACAAGACAAACAGTGTAAAATACAAATCAATACAACAACAAGCACTATCTTTTTCGACAAATCAAATCCCAATCAATCAGCATGAAGTTCTACCAGGAAAACTAAATCATCCTTGACCTTTACTGTGATCTCAGTATTCTTATCTTTCTTTAACAACGCATATCTCTTGGTCCTGGGAGAGAATCACTGCGCTTGGCTCCACTGAAAAAGATAAAATGCATCGATAGGGTGATTGCAACCAGATGTTGTCATTAGTACTGTGCATATGGAGTAAATGTGTCAACCGGCATCACCAGACAGTGGAGGACACGAAGGAAACCTTGGTGTTAATGGTGCTGTTTATAAACAACGAGACCCAGCGGCACTACAAAGAGCCAGAGAAGGCAAGTGTTTCTTCTGTGTGAGGTCTCTGGTGGTGTCCTTCATGTGTACACACATATTTCACTGTGGGATAGAGCTGCACAGCAGATGACATCAATGTCAGTAGGGCTCTTTGATTCATATGCCGCTAGATAAAGAAAGCTTTAGAGAGGGGCAATTATACTTCTACCTTTTTGACAACTACTATATATACTATAAATACATTTTTAGACTTCAATATACACAGTGTGCTGTACGAGAGTCTACTTATAGAAAATTAAATGAGCCGACAGTGTGATGATCATATGAAGTCCAGCTGCTTAAAGGCTAAATGCTACATTCGACTCCAGTAAACTTCACGCGGCATATTCACACTGTAGTGAGACTTTAAAAAAATGAAAAATTGCACAAGCTGCCATCTAGAACATTATGTGTGTACATGGAAGTCTGCTGGTAAATGTAGTGTTCTCTTTAACAGGGATCTTCCACGGTAGCGCTGGGGGCATGAGCTCAGGACACACATGGCACTGAGGGACACCAGAGCGGTCCTACCAAATCCCGTTAGGTAAGCCTGGGTTAGTGATTCCACGCTGCGAGACACTGGCTAGCAGATCCGTCACGTTCCCACTACATCAAAGAAAAGTGCAGCACTACGCCCCCCCAACCCCCAACACACACACACACAAACCCTCTTCCTCGCCATGAGGATCTGCAACTGAGGGTCCAAAGGGGAAAAAAAGAGAGAGAGAGCTCTCTCGCCCCCCCGCCGCCACAGCAGCGAAACTCTGCTTAAAGAAAAAAGGAAAAATATGTGATACTATCCATCTCTGTTCAAGATGTTGCCTGTGAACAGACGACTGCTCTTACACAGCCGAAGATCACCAACACATCTTCACATTTAGGTGAAAAAACTTCCGCTACATCTCTGCACTATAATTATTTCCGAACTAGGAAGATGCAGTTGAGTCTTTATCTCGTCAACGATGCATTTAGGAGTTTATGCAAAGGGTTGTTAAGAGGAATGTGCGAAACTAAAAGGGTATGAAAACAGTGGGGTGCTCTGAGAATGATTTTTAGGTCATTTAAAAATATGTTCTGCCCATCTAATGCATGTTGATCTTTATTTAGAAACTGTCACTTCCAAACCCTGACTTGAGTTCAGGAAGCTTGATAAGACAAAGCCGATGAAAGGAGTGAACTTTTATTCTTCTACACATCAAACCTGGAGTGATGACAACATCCTAAACGCTTTGAAGATCCTACTTCATAAACACTATGGGATGTATTATGATAGTTCTGACCATAAATGTAAAACAAATTTTAGAACACTTACTGTATATGCTTAACCTGGGCTTCTACTTGGCTCTAAACATGTGCACATATGGTGGAATGACAAGAGAGATCATTTCACAAAAAAAAACTGAATTATACATCAGACTAAAAGTGAAATAAAGAAGTTTAGTTGGTTTCTGTAGACAAATTTCATTTGTCAAATTTACACAGTAAGAAACATCTGTTCTCTATCAGCAACCCTCATGTCCTTTTACTCTCATCCAACCAAATGCCATGACTGAAAACAATGACTGAAAATGATGATGGATTTACTTCCAATACACTTAAAACACGCAAGTTAATTTCCAATAACCTCTTTTTTGTGCGCATATCAAATGTTGATAAGATGATGAATAATGTTTAGCTGGAAACCAGACCACTCAGCGAGCTCATCTTATTCCCTCACAGATGGCACTGCGCCCCCTCCCACACATGTATATCCGTCCTTTGGCAGGTTGGGCCAATCACAAACATTTATATAAACTGAGGCGATGCCTGACGAAAGATGGCTGTCGTATAAGGGAAGGTGGGGACGTCTATTGATTTGCTTTTGGGACCGTTTTAAAGAAACTGAAACTGAAAATATATTTTCTCTAAAAGAAGAGCAAAGAACTGCACTTAAAGCAATAGATAATACATATGTCCCATATCATTGCTCTGATTGGTTGGAGGTCAATCCATTTGTATCCAAAGGCATTTTGGAGGCTCAGTAATGTTGGTCTAAGGTAGGCAAACATGATAATCACTTTAAATTACTATTAATTAGACAGCAGTTCCAACAAGCGCAATAGCCAAAGAGGGAAGATCATAAAATAATGAAACAGTCTTCGCCCTCACAGAAGATTCAGCCTGCAGACTCTGCATCCACAAACAGCTACAGAGTATCTGTATATTTATAATCCACCAGTGACTCTTTGAAGTGGTCAACTTTGTCTTAAATCCACATTAACCACACAGTAAATGAAACTGAACACCGTTGGGCTTCTTGACACCAAAATTTCAGCTCCTGGGGCGGAGGTGACCTATCAGGCGAGAAGCACTAAAATCTGCTGACAATCAGCAACTCCCAAAAGCTCCATCATGACTGGACGGCATGTGCGGGAATGCCATGGTCAATGGAAATCAATCTAAACTACTGGGATTGGGGGGGTGGCAGTGGCGGTGGTGGGGGCTTCGGGATGGAAGAGAATGAAAGAGAGAATGTGCCTTTGATCTCAGTGAAAACTGATCCCAGGCCTGCAGATACTGTGGCTGCGATGGCCAGCAGCAGAGGCAGCAATCTGACATCAGTGAGAAAGCCAGAGGACTCATGTTCCATGATCCCTCCACCGAGCCTTGGCTCTCTTTATTGGATAAGTGAGAGAAACGTATATAAAATGACTACCGTTTTATTGAAGACAGGATGAGGGGGAAAATTGGGTGAAGAAAAAAAAAAAAAGCAGCCATGGTAAATGAAATGAAAGCAGGGCTTTAAAAGTTTTGGCAGCGAGAACGCCGCCTAACTGCCTGGCCTAATTCATCTGCAGTGAAGGGTAATTTCCTCTCATACAGTCAGCTGGTCTCCATACTCACGTCTATGAATCTCTCAGTGCGTATGATGGAATAATTGATAAAATTGACCAGAAAACAAGCAATAAAAAGAGAATTTAGAAAGCGTCATACCCCCGCATTTCACAAGCTCTTCTATTTGTAAACTGGAGAGAGTGAATCGTGAGGTAATCAGGATCATGTTTTCACCATAATGTCACATGCTTTCACCCTCTGCTACTTGGTAGAGGGGAAGCAATGCAATTTTAACATCATTCCACGATAGAGGTTGCGTATGAATGAAGATCCTTTACACACAGCATGTGGCTTCTGCCCCCGACAATCACATCTGCCTCCGAAGCCGATTCTTACGCAGAACGCACATTTTAAAAAACTTTACACTGATGAAACTAATTCATATGCACTGCAAAAGCGCAAACAACCCAGGGATCTCGCTTTTTCTGCACTGTGTAAGTGTTTCCTGTATGGAGGCACCAAATCATAGCCAGACCGAGGCTGGGTTGTCTGAGTGTGATACCAGAAACATGGACAAAACAGGATTAGAATGGACAGCTGCTGGTGTGCGCTGCGTTTTATGTCTGTCTTGAGAGGAGAAATTTGCAAACGGGACAGACACAGGAAGCCGCCAGTGAGAGACCTGCAGCTGGCCTGAAATTAATACCGTTACAGGGACATTTTCTGTGACAACATACTCCATCCCTGGACGGTAATACAAGCTCCTCCACAAGTCAGCCTCAGAGACGTAATGTTGCCTTTGGAGCTCCTCGGTCATGACGGGCTTAGTAGAGGGCTTACTTGGGTCATTAAGACATGCATCATCTAAGATTTTAACAAGATGAGAAATACTTTACATCTCATGCTAATCTGCTGAAAATAAGGCGTTTGGTTCACATATGGTTTTGGAGGGGACAGGTGTCAACAATTCTGGTGCAAGAGGGTAAATACGGATTATAAAGAGATACTACACAACATAAAAAATAATGCTATAAACATTTGGAGTTGATTTTCGTTTTAATTATATCATTAAGTTTAAGTTTGTGACAAGAATCTTAATTTTACAGGAAAAACTGTCTTTTAATAAATCTTTTTTTCATAAATTTGTAGATCGATATGATTAATGATTTCTCTCATTGAATTGCGACATCAAAAACTAAATTTGTTAGTATGGTTGTGGAATCAAAGCAAATAATTTGTCAATTAATTGTCTTAAACTATCAAGAGTATATCAAAGCATTTCACAGCATAGAGCGACATTGCAGATTGTTTTTTTTCCCCCTCTATAACAATCCAAATCACAAAGTATTCGATTTACAATGACGAATCCAGCAAATGTTCACATATGAGAAGTGCAATGTTTGCTATTTTTACTACTACTGAGCTGTGTACTGAAAATGAAATTAATCTGTTGTGATTTCTGCATGAACTGTGAAAAACCACTGATTCCATCAATGACCTTTGATATCATAGGTAATGAATTAAACGTGAGACGGTGTATCTCATTGTGAGAGCTCCCAGTCAGAGTGTGGGGAGGTAAATCAACAGGTTGCCTCCTCACTCTTCATGCTCTACTGATTGTACCAATACCAGATTAAGTGGCATTACTATGAGAGGGTTTACAAACAAATTTTGACATTCAACTTCAGTTGTCTTTGAAACTATAATCGTGCTATGATTTAATCTGAGCAACATGAAGTCAAATCCTCGCTGTGTATCGTTATGTTCCGTGTTTGATTTTGCTTTCCATTCCACATGTTAACCATCACTTTACCAACTTTTACTTAACTTATTAAAAACCTCTTACCTTTAACCCTCATTAAAAAAATACATTTCATGCCTCAAATATACTTACAAATTAAAATTAATTCCAGAGTCATTTTCCCACCCCTAAATTCCTCAGCGATTTGTTTTCTCAAATGAGCGATTACATAGACAAATGTGTATCCTTGCCACACATCGCTTTCACATTATAAAAGGATTTATACATTTAAGTAAATGCAATCCAAAGACCGACAAAGTGACAGGTGAAAAGAAGAGCTGGCACTCACCGTTCTGGCCATGGGTGGTGAGAGGGAGCCATTGTTCATGTAGGAGTCGTTCATGTTACTCATCATGATGTAGCCTGGGTAGCCCGAGTACGGATGGCTTTTGCCGTACAAGTCATGATGTTTTCCTGGTAAAACAAATTTGGGGGGGAAAAATTTGTCCGTTTGTGTTAGCAAAAGACAGAGAGATCCATAAATTTCAGTGACAAGGAGAAACTCAGAAAACTCTTCATTTAAATAAGCCAGTATCGAAAATCTCAAGAGTTAAGACTTTACACACAATCAAATCTTAAAAATGCTAAATTCCAAATGGGTTTTTGACAATAAATCCAGCAGGTACTAATGAGAAAGCTGAACACAAAGTTGTGCCTCGGCCTGTTTTGCTGCTGTAATGGTATCGCTTTCTATTGCTTTAACCCGTGCCCCATTTTGCCTCAGCCTTTTGTTTGTGCCCTTTCTTCCCATCTAGGAGAGGAGGGTCGCATTATGCAGAGGAACAATGGAGCCCCTCTGTGCCAATTAGCACCAATTAGAAGAACATACAGACTGTGTCAAAACAGGAGACGCCCCAACTGTTCCTCTATGCCTTTGACCTGAGAGAGGGAGCTTTATGTAAGAGGCCTCAATACATCGCCACTCGCCACTCCAACTGCGCGCAGCGTAATAAGGCCGGAGGGGGGCTGGGGGTGTTTGGGGATATACAGCCTGATGGCAACATGGATCTTGTTGTGAAGAAAGCCAGTGTTTGGTTTGAGGGGATCACTATTCAGGATGTGAAAGGCGAACAAAGAGGAGACACACTCCCAACACTCTATAATGATGACCTGCAGCTGCGGGGTCACACTACAATAGCCAAGAGAGCAATGAGCCCTGAGTGGCAGCAACATGTTGCATGTGACAGTGCGACTGGAGAGATGATGTATGTGGGTGGGGGAAGTTAATCGGGGTGGGGGTGGGGGATTGCATAATAATTTTTTTAAAAGGTGTATAATCATCCTCTTTTCACATCAAGTATTCTGTTTCCCCCCCTTCTCTGCAGGCACCCTCATCTGTGAGGTAGGTAACAGGTAGCTGTGTGCATGGAGGTAAAGCATGTCCTGACTAGACCTGGATCAGAGATAATCTGACTGAGAGCAGCAGAAATGGGGTCTCTGATAAGCACAGTGCAATAGTGTGACTGATCACTGAGAAAAAGAAAAAAAGAGGTGGTGCTTTCTCACACTCGCCTCAGCGTATTATTCTGGAAGTCAGGGGTTTTTTTCAACTGCAGCTAAATGGCGACACTGACCGTCCAATAAAGCATGCAGAGTTAAAGAGCTGTGTCACTTACCATCTTCCAGATGGTCTCTGTGTTTTTCGTGATATGAATCTTGGGAATGTCTACCTGCCTGTTAAATACAAACAAAAATAAGAGAGAAATGAAGTGAGGATGAATTAATTACAGTAGGAGGGCCTTCAGAGGCAGTAACACAGAGAGAGACATGGTGATACGGTCAGACACCCGCAAACACTGCAGGGACAAATGCCTTCCCTTTGCTCGTCACCAAAGCAGAACAAGCTCGCACACACATACACACACACACACACACAAACACCACTATCTATAGAGGGGTGATGGAGCAGCCTGCATCAAAGCTTCAAAAGAACCACTTAATTAATCTTCATGTCCTTAAGGAGCATACAAATTAACTTGTTTTCAATATCATAGGTCCACTCGCAATTTCATCTCTCATCTCTAAATTCAAATAAATCAAGTGCATTTGTGTTAAGAATTTAAAAAACATCAGTGGAAAGTGAAATAGAATTATTATTTAAAAAGAGAAAAATGGCACAGACAGAATTGCCTAAAAATATATATAAAATCCCCTGCATTTCGCATATCAATTTCCCTTCTCTTCTGGAATCAGAACCGGGAAGAGGACCTCTTTTTTTTAGAGTTCAGACCCCTCAGGATGGCTTCAAGCTGAGCGGGGGGGAACTTCGCTGGATTCCTAATTAACATTCAGCCTCTGTCTCGTGCGTCTCTAGGACATTTTGGTGGTGAATGTGTACAGTCTTGTTCGGGATGTGCTCAAAATTTCATTAACGCCGCAGTTAATGAAAAAAACAAGCCGTCTTAAGTTTGTAATGGGGAAGCTGCAGCCGGCATCCTGAGGTCAGTGCACGCGTAGACAGATGCAGGAAAAAATCAAACACTCATTTTAACTGTGATGTTTCATACCTAGTCTGTTCCTTTTTTGTGCGTGCAAGTACAGAATGTAAAGTAGGAGAATAAACATTAAAAATGTATCATTAATAATTCCTCCATTGAGATTCTTTATGTATTTAGATACATCATGAATTCAACATTTATACGTTTAAGAATCTTAAACCCTAATTTTCTTTTTTATCTGATCACTGAGGACAAATACATATTTTTCACTGCCCTCAAAAAGGATGCAAAAAATTATTTATGACTCCAGTAAACAGTTATGACAATAATAATATTTGAAATTATCAGAGAGCAAAAATCAAAAGATCACATCCCCGATGACAAGAATAATTGCAAAGCGTCATTTCATTTAGCTTGCATTTTTACGAGCTTTGATCTTTCAGAGTAAATTAATAATCTTGTTTGTTAATATGGTTTTAAGCCATGTGTGCTAAACAGATTCATGTGCTGCTGTTTACAGCTGCTGAGTGGTTATAGTGAAACCAAAGCAAACACAGCTATTAGCCTACTTCTCACAGGCAGCGCACACACACACACACACACACACACACACACACACACACACACACACACACACACACACACACACACACACACACACACACACACACACACACACACACACACACACACACACACACACACACACACACACACACACAAGGCCTCAATTCTTTAAGCCCCAAAAATAGATTTTCTTTATTCTTAATCCAAATTTCACTCTGGCTAAATGAAATCTAACTGATGAGGGAGGTTAAAACATTTAGGCCTCTGTGGTGTGGGGAGACTATAGAGGGCGGTGGATGCTGTGTTTAGAGGAGCATCTTATGGTTTCTGGGGGTGCACCTGGGTGCTAAAGCTATTCATATTGTATTAGAAATGAAATACACAGTGAAATGAACTAAATCTGAATGATACACGTGCATAATGTACATTATAAAACAAAGGAAATGTGGCTCTGTAAGCTGTCCCTGCAGCTTTTCATTTTGTATTAGAATAAAACAAATAACAGAATAAATGCACCTGCACTCATCTTGTTTGCCATTTAAATCGAGATGATAAAAGTACATGAATAAAACTTGATGACCAGAAAGGACACTATCAGGCCTGTGTTGTTAATTTATCTTTCTGTAGATCATTCACACTTTATCCTGCAAATCGTTAAGGTAAACTCATCCATATCAGATCAGTGAAAGCTAAATAAAAACCAGGTCTTGCAGTGATTATTAAGGATTAAAAACAACTTTTGTTTACAGGCCGTTTCCCTCCTGTGTGATGCGGGCTCAGATCTGACGCCCACCTTCCTCCCTCATCCTCCTCATCCTCGTTCCCCAGTTCACCATGTGTGGGAAAATAACAATACAAACACCACTCACGTCGTGGCTGTTGCTGTTGGGGCTGCTCTCCGACTCGTGCACCAGGGACGACTTGATGTCGGCCAGGTCTCCCTCCTCCTCCGAGTGGCTGAGCTCGGCGAAGATCTGCTCCTTGTGCGGGTCCCCCTCGTCTTTGAAGGGGATCATCTCGTCGGTGGCGCACAGCTCCGGGTCTCCGCCGCCGCCGCCGCCTGATAACTGAGGCATTTTAACAAACTGACTTGATCTGCTCCACCGGAGAAACTGAAGCCACCACGGCTTGTGCGAGGAAATCTCACGGCAATCCCCGGGTGGAAGTTGTAGGGGTGGGGGGGGGAGTGGGGAACCGTCTGCTCTGGTTTCACCGGAGCGTCGACGGTGAGTCACCGGGAGAGGAAGCGGCGTGGCGCGGACACGCAGCCGGTGTGTGTCTGAAGAAGCAACAGGAGGAGAGCGCGTGCGTGTGCGTGTGTGTGTGTGTCTGTTCTCCACGAGTCTCTGAACTACTCACGACCCGGAAAACTTGACGTGCAAGCGGGTCGGAATGAAGAGTCCGGTGCACGCCTCAATGTCATGAGGAGAAAATAACAAATAAAAATAGAGGGAACCACGAGTTTAAAATCTCATCACTACAGCGTGTGAGTCAGCGCACAGCGGATATGGTCCAGGAAAAACAAATGTGCGTTAAGAAAAGTGCATTCTCAAAGTGGAGAGAGAAAATAGTTCCTCGGTGGTCCGGTGAAGAAGCTGCGGCGTCCTTGGAAATAAGAATTTAAAGAAATTATAAAAAAAAACTAATGGAACTGAGCTACAGCAAAAAAAAAAAAAAGCTGGAGGTGGAGAGGTAAGTGATGGATGTGGAAGAAAAGGAAAAAAACTCTTTTAATTCTTAGGGATTTAAAACAGAAAAATGCGTCCAAAGTACATCCTCGAGTGAGAAATAAAAACACATGAAGATATAAAGGAGGGGGAATAAAGACGAGCGACTTCCCCGCTGCTGCCGCACCGCTTCCACAGTGTCATGTAACCCGTGTGTGTATGTGTGTGTTTGGTATAATGTAGCCGTGCGCCCTCCCTCCTTTCCTCCCCTCCTTCCTCCCCTCCCTCTCTCTCTCCTTTCAGTCTGTGGAAAAGGAAGGAGAGATGAAAGGGAAGCCGAGGCTGTGATTGACACCGCACCGATTGACACTCCTCCTGAGACACAGATTTATACGCGGCTTCACAACAAATGGGCAGACAGGAGGAGAAGAGGAGGAGGAGGAGGTGAGGAAGAAGACGCACTCTGTGCGTTGGATGCCTTGAAACAATTACGATTAATAAAAATGTCAATAGATTTAGAAGAGAGTTTGGAGGTAGGATGAATTCAATGTCGATGCAAGTGATGGCAACATTGTTATTTTTTACCTGTAGATGAGGCCACTTAAAAAACAGTAAACACCTTTCAATTGTTTTGTTTTTTTGTCATTTCCCCCCACATTCACTTCGTCCCATATATTTATTGTATACTTATTTGTGATGACAACAAATCAGCAACATCCAGGGTGAAGGTTCGTTTTTATTCTTTAAACCGCGTAAGCTTTTGATGTGCTTCCTACAACATCTGAAAATATGAAATTTATGTTATTGCTATTCAGTAAAAAAATATTTAAGTCTCAACGTGACAGCAGAAAGAGATAAAGTGGGTTGCAATGGCCTAACGAAATAAGAGAAATAAAAGGCCACACAATCATAAACTTTTTCCTAGTGACTCAAATTAAAAGTCAGACACTCATCTGACCTTGTGTGGAAACGTGACAAAACATTTGAGATTACACTTCAGTCACAAACACACAATAAAATCAAGCATATGAAAGCTAATCGTTTTATTATTGACAGACGAACCGCACACGCGTCATTAGACAGTGATTAAATAAATTGAAGTCATTAATTAGGAATGAAAAATATGTAAGCACGTGCCACAAACACGAGGGGAAAGAACTGTTTTGAAATCGATGCGTCGATGTGGAGTCTCTCAGATTTTATGAGAAGAAATACAGAGGGGGGGGAGAAGAAAAGGAAAATAAACGGCAACAGATACTGATAATAATTAAAAAACCAAAAGGAAAAGAAGTGGAAGTGGCGTGCGTCAGTGCGTCTGTCTGAGCGCAGAGAGGTTGCGTGAGAATCACAGTTGGGCCGGGGAGGCAGATCTTTATAAAGCGCGGGGGGTGGGGTTAGAGGGGCGGAGCCGCGGCTCCCTTTGATCTCGCGGCGGCTGGCTCTTTCATCCCCGACTCTCCCCCCCTCCTCCTCCTCCCCGCTTCCCCCAGCAGCAGCAGCAGCAAGCCCCCTCTCCTCCCCCTCCTCCCTCCCCGCTCTCCCTTTGTATGACTAAATTTGGTCCGAGTGTGGAGCCGGGCCAACATTTCCACGTGTGCGTTCATCCTCCCAGCTGAGAGACAGAGAGAGAGAGAGAGAGAGGGAGAGGGAGAGGGAGAGAGAGAAAGAGAGAGAGAGAGAGAAAGAAGGGTTCTCTTCCGGGTAAGGGAGGCAGCGCGAGAGAGAGAGAGAGAGAGAGAGAGAGAGAGAGAGAGAGAGAGAGAGAGAGAGAGAGAAAAGATCAAAGGCTTTGGGGTTTTGGAAGCGGAGTGTGGAATCAAAGGAGACTGGCTGCATTCCAGAGTGTAGCGGAAAGCGCGCTCGCACCCTCACGCGCCCGATCACGCACGAGCACGCAGTACACAGCACCGATAGAGAGAGAGTTAATTAAAAAGATTTCACACATAAAGCAAACCCATGAACAAACAAACCTTTCATTTATAAAAAAAAAAAAAACTTTAACATTAAACTTAATGTTTCCAGCCAAAAAAAAGAGAGAAAAGTGTGATACAAGCTTTAAACTCTGTTTCCCTTCCCACTCTGAAAGAAATTGTTGGTTCTACTTCATTAGAGTGTTCTTTAATTTAATTACCTGCCACTTTTTTCCTGGCACAATTTGAAATGATCCTACCTACATGCACAACCACGACCTAAAACCTCGCTAATGGGAACATACTCATTTCCTTTCAAATATTTTTTTTCTTCCATGGTTTTTTCCAGCATTCACCTTGGACATGGTTTTAAATCATGAAATTAGGAGAAAAGGGAAATCGGGGGCAAAAAGGCCTGTTAAGGTACTAAAAAAGAGACAGCGCAGGCCTGCAGGGCCCGAGATAAGAGGTGGAGAGATCCAAAGAGTGAAAAATGAAACAGATTTAATACAGCAAAGGACTAAATGACTCATGTTTGGAATTAGTTCATTGGCATTGCAATATATTATGGAATTCAACATATCAGACTTTGTTGGATTTATCAGCCTAAATGTTTTGTTTGGGGTCACTGAGAACACATGCAGGTCCCCTCTAACAACTCCAAATCATTCTCATTATTATTATCAAGTGATTTAAATTTCGAAATTATATAGGCTCTCACAGAAGCAATCTGTCAAACATGTTTAAACTTAAAATTATTGTCTACATCAGTGACTGGTACTGACAGAAATTCTGTGGGTTAAAATAATTTTTAATAAAGAAAAATTACTTTTGGGCAAACAGTCTTATTTTGACCATGTATATCCCCTGTAACATTTAAAACACACTATTATACGATCCTATATAACAGTACTATACAATTCCCTCATTTGGTCATGTGTGATCATTTTACTTATTGTATTGTTTTTATTAAATGTGCAGTCTGTGGAATAAAGGATTACTTAAATAATTCTTGGCTTTTAAACCACAAAATAAAATTCACCTAAAACTAAGAATCGTGTTAAGCAAATTACCTCTTCATACAGGGACCAGGTCCTCATCCACTGAGCTTGTTGTTTCTACATTATACATTATACACAGGCTTAGAGCGGGCCTTTTGTATTTTTACATGGCCTGAAGGCCACTGTACACTCTCACACTTGCTTGGAAAGGGAGTTGGTTGCAATCTGTAACCTCACTGCAAGATGTCACTACACACTGAACTTTTAAGGGGATCATTTTTGATTTTGTAATCATCCATTTTTCTTTCTTCAATTACAATTTGTACATCAGCAGAGGTTATTCAAGTTTCATGTCTGACAAAAGAAATATTGAAACTATCTCAATATGAAAATATTTCAATATCTGAAAAAATGATTCATATATTCACCCAAAAAACATAAAAAATAAATTTGAATGACATTGTTGAAAATGCAGATGTCAAAGAAGTAAGAAATAAATCAAAAGCATAGTATTTACCTAATTTGTATATTATTGGTGTTGTTGCATATATTAAATAAGGCAGTCTTTCTGTTCTTTGCTACATGTAGCACTACATTCACCTGCAGTAAACGAAAACATAGAAGAACATAAAAAGGTTAGCAGATTAGCTTGAATTATATATATTTCATATTCTGGTCTTTAAAGTGGTAGTCCAGCTTGTGGAAGTCTGATTGAGTAATTCATTGTTATGTCCTCCGCTGCTTGGTGAGAGACCACTGCAGAGAAGTCCACCTTCTTGATTAGAAACCCTGTGAGGAAGGGTCATTTGTTCACCAGGACACCATACTGATATCCACATTTCACTGAGTGATACAGATTTTCTTTTTCTCCATCTTTTTTCATTCAGTTAATGAGTTTGCAGCAGCAGAATGAGAACATCAGTAATAAGCCAGCAGAGATAAAGATGCAGCTTTTTGTTTGCTGCGTAACGATTCCAGTTTGGCGACTCGATGACAAGGCAACAAACAACAGCCTTTTCTAATGAAGCTGCTGTCAGGACCACCTTACACACTTTAACTTGACATCTAAATACGTTGTATTCTGCAGCGAGGCTGTGAGCATCGCAGCCCTGGTTGTTAAAATACCCGGGAAAGTTGGCGAGGAGAGAAAAGAGAGAGAAGAGAAGGAGGGGAGGGAGAGAAACCGAAGAAAACAGAGCTACATTAGCATTTCTCTCCTAATGAGTTCATAAGAGTGACCCCTCTGGATCTCACATGAAAAGGAAGATTTCCTGCTGCGCTGTGACCTGAATTCAGTTGTCTCTCACTTTAGATACTACATTTTGCATGTTGTGTAAGGAAGGAGTATATCTATGCACAGGGCATAATTTATCACCAGCAGACCAGTAGTCAATCTGAAGTTGGGAATGAATATATATAGATGGTCCACACATCGTGTTGAGGAACATACTGCATATCTAGCATATTTTGTTTCATATGAGAATTTTTCTCCCTTCTGGTATAAATTTGAGAGATGATATCTGTTTAGCAGACAATATGAATTGTGTCAAACAAAATGCTCTTTGTTGCAACAACATTCAGTCAAGGTCCTCTTTAGATCTATTATTGTCTCATCTTTTATCCGTTCTATTTTCATTGCAATGCATAATACTTCAAACAGAAATTACCCTAATTATCTGCAGTTCGCTCATTGTGCTGCGTATGTGTGTGGGAGCGCGTGTGTGTGTGAGCGTTACGGTGTCTGCTTCCGTGATATCAATGTGTTCAGATTTGTCAATATCAGTTCCTAAATTCACTTGCCAGGTGAGTTCAGAGGAGAAACCCACACGCCGCAGTCTATTCCACCTGTTAGTCATTCCTAACGACTTCCTTGATGTAGAAATTATAGCCCTGGCACCCGCAGCCATCCCCAAGAAAACGACAGGAAACAAACATAAAATTATGATGAAAAGAGCTTGCAATTAAAGCCAAGAAAAGACACCATCTATCAAACGTGCAAATCAAAAAACGGGGGAGGTCTGAGGTGAGTGATTACTTGTGCTGCTCTTTGAATGGTAGACGGTGAGTCACCTTGGGGGCGTGTCTTGGGGGTAAGGTGAGGGAAGAGTGGGGAAGACGTGTGATCTGTTGATTTATGGCAACGCTGTCAGGAGGATGTCTCAGACAAACTGTCATTAAAATGAAATTATCTCCTTGATGGAAAGGAGGGGAATTTGTCATGCTTCGTATATATTATGGATGTGTACAATTTGGACAAGAGAGGTCTGACTATAGAAGAAGAGCAATAAATCCAGGAATTCAGGCGAGGTAGCAGCTCTGTGATACTGCACAGCTGCGCTTTGAGCTAAATGCTAACAATGCTTACAATGACAATGCTAGCATACACATATGTAGCAGGTATTGTGTTTACTACGGTCCCTGTTCAAGCTCATCATGCTAACGTTTGCTATTAGCACTAAACAAAGAACAGCTGAAGCTGACAGGAATGTTTTGCAGGCATTAACCCATAAACCAAACTGGAATAGCACTCAGTAGAGCACATACCGCCGCAATCAAGCCACACCAATTCGTGCACATAGTTAAATATCAGTCCCCTTAATATGCCTGATTCCTTTCATCAAAATCTGTCAATTATTCCCTGGGAAATTGGTGAAAATGTAAGAAAAAAAACAAACATCTGACAATGTTAAAGTAAGAAAAAATATCCTTGATCTGCCCTTTTGTTGGAATCAAAGCCAACATTTTATGGATTCTTTCTTTGAGCAAGTTCCATGTTCCAAAGTTGTCACACTTCATTCTCATGAGGACACGAATGTCTGTGTCAAAAGTCAGAGCAGTTTCACTTAGCATAAATATTAACTTCATGGTGAAAGGGTGGAGTCATGAGTCATTCATCATTTGGGAACCGTGAACACCTGTACAATGCTTTTTAGTAAATATTGATGTAGGAGCCATAAATAAGTTAAAGAAGAATATTATTATTTGGGATACAGGGTGTAATGGGTTTGTATTTTGGGAGTATTTGTTGGATTATTTGTTAGTTATTGTTTATCTGTGATCATATCAATTTTGCAGGAAGTAGGTCACATAGGATATGGGCGGGGGTTATAGTTTATATGAGCACCTGTTCACCTGTGTGTGGAAGGAGAGAGGGTGAGTGGGGACGCTGTATTTTAGTTTTAACGCTACGCTATTTTCTATTTGATTGCATTAATGTATGAGTTTGTGCATGTTCAAATAAGTTGATCATCTTTTTCTTTAATAAAAGTTGAAACTCATTTGTACGGATAGCAGTGATTTTTTGATTAGCGTGTCATTTAAATGATTAGGCCCGACCTCAGCCTTTCAGCGACACGTTTGTTTTCTGAAAGTTGCTACAATTAACACGTTTTACTTGATGGCAGAAATCTTTGATCTCTGCAGGTTGTGCAAGATGAGAATTTAAAGGATCAGCAAAGTCTTGAGGATTCATCGTCCCTGAATTTCTATGTAAACTTTCATCACGGCCCATCCTACAGTTACCTAGATATTTCTGGTGGACTGAACAACTGACTAACTTTGCCGTGCATGAGCCGCCCTCCCTGTGCGGCTAAAAATGAAACGCTGCAGTATTTCTGCATATTTAACAATGAGCTTTAAAAACAAGTTTCCTCAGGAGGATCTGCTCATCCACCCACTGTTCAGGTAACCAAATCCAATCAGAAGCCGTCTGACTCACACAGAGACATGGAGTGATTCACGCCGAATGGCACCTGACTCCACCCTTCTATCTTAGCTAGTCAGAGATGCTGACAGAAGAGAAGAGAAAGAGAGAGAGCTCCTCAGAGAAAGAGAGAGAGAGTGAGGGATGACTTTTCCTCTGAGACTTGGCTCACACTCACAGACGAGACAGTATTAACTTACACCCTCCGAGCTTCAAAACCCAGAATGTTTGCATGCCGCCGTCCTCGCTACACCACAGTGGAGTAACATGCACATGCAGACACGGTCTCCATCGCTCCGCTGACCCTCCTCACTGTCTCAACACATCCGGCACCGATTCTCATAGGTGCTGCCTCGGTGCAGCCAGAAGAAAATTCCTCTGGAGCATATCATATCATGACAGGCAGTCTCTCTCATCTGTGTGTGTGTGTGTGGACATGCCGCCCTGTCCCACTGCCACTCCTGAAGACTAATGGGCAGATTAACACTTGGCTGACTTAGGTGCCTTGAGGGAAAGTGACAGTGAGGGTGTTTACATAAAAACTTAACCCAGCTGGGACAGCCACCATCTCTGCAGCGGACAGGAATTAGTGGAAATCTGCTGAGCTTGCCTATGGGCACCATTGGTGTCTACTGTTGATAGGGGTGGTCGTTTAACTGTGTGTGCGCTGTGCAACTGATTTGAAATGACCACAGCACACGAAGCAACACACTGGTTACTGAGATGTTTCACAGAACATGAGGAAAAAAGCTGTTCTGCAGCTTGTGTCCTCTTCTGAGTGAAGGTTTACACTGATTTACTTCAGTTGCACTGTGGGAAAGGGTGAGGTCTCCACTGGTGTAATTGATCAGGTTAGAGAAGCACGACCGGGCTCTTTTTTTATTGCACCGGGGACAACATATGTCCAGAGGCTTGCACAGCTTCACCACCAGCCGTCCTCCAATATATTCTGTTGTGTGCTACATTCTTCAGGTCCAAAGGGGAAGCGGTCCAGTCCTCCCGCTGCACACAGCCCCTCCTTTCATCCCACTGTGTTATTGGAGAAAGCAGTGAGCGCTGCGTCGGGCCCTGCTGTGCTGGGGTCGGGGGTCAGCACTGACCTGCTAAGAGGTCGCGGGGCCCCCATCCAGTCTGTAATCAAGCACACAGCACACCTCACTGACCCCAATCCTCCGTGTGCACCCGTCGCCCAGCCTCCGCCCGCCTCGGCTGCCTGAGATCAAACACGTAGCGGCGGTACCTCTGGCCCTGTGTTATCAGCCTGGGTGTCTCATCACATCAACACACAGGGCTAAACAGTAAACACAGCCAGCCTGGTTTGACTCTCACTGTGTGTGTGTGTGTGTGTGTGTTTGTGTGAGTGTATGTAGGGGGGGGGCAAACCTGTGTACATATCAGTATCGAAGTGTGACCATGACTGCACCCAGGTGCATGAAGGTAAGGGTTAGCTGTTTTTTTATCAATTCAAATTTAAATTAGATTTTTACGTCTCTTATCAAAAACTGTTTTTGATTGTTTTCATTTAATTTGAGTAAAGAGTAAAACAACAAAAATATGGTAAAAGGGTTATTTTAGAACAAAGTCATCAAAACACAGAGAGTCGGACGATAATGATCAAGGTTTGCTTGCACAATTTTATTATTTTAAATGGAGACACTCATCAATACACTACATTTCTGCAAAACCAGGGGTGTCTGTGGTGCACAGAGATTGATAAACCGCAAATTTTTCGATATTAGATCAGAATCTTTTTTCCTTTTATACGTGGTGTTGCTTTTCTCAGAAGAAGATCAAACTCTTTATCCAGTCTGAAATTAGCTTTGAACTATCCACCGTCCAGACGAAGCTCCTTCTCCTTCTCCTACTTTTTTCTTAAAGCTTGGAGGATGAGAAGTACCCAGACATGACAAAGTTTCCCTTTCCACAGACAAATTACAAACTACCGAGAGAGCTACAAAATCCATTCATCCATGTTTTGAGAATTTTCTTGTTCAGTCACTTTAGTCAGTGAGGTTTACGACTAATTGGACAAGAAGTTTCAGTTGCTGAAACAACAGAAGCACAAGTTATCTTGGATAAATGGATGAAACCAGCACTGCAGGTTTTTCTCAAACACATTTTTAGATGCTACATCTTCACGGTTCCCTGGTGGGTTTGTCACTATGAGCCTGTATATAAAGATGGACGACATGACTGCTCCTTAAAAAATGAAGCCAAAATCTCTCAATGGCTCTACAGGTCATAGACCCCATCACCTCCATGTTAGTGGATGGGAAATGGACCAAACTAAAGAGTTTCAATTACTTATTTGATGCCATAAAAACAGGTTGAAACATCAGGAGTGAAAGCCAAGACTCAAAATTCCCCGGTCTGTAAAATACTATGCACTTTAATCTTTGCTTTTTTTTTTTCTCAGCTTGAGTATGTTGCGAAAGCTGAAGATGGCCTGTGTAAAGAGCCCAGGCGAGCAATGCTTAACCAGGCCGGTGGCTGATTTCCTGGGTGCGCCAGCCTACACCATCAGGAAATTAACTGTTAAAACCACTGGAGTGTGATACTTACTCGAGCTGATTGATTTGTTCTAGTCTCACAAAGGAAATGTCCACAATTCCCGGGAGTTGTTACTAGAGAGGAAAGCGTTTCCAGACACGGGGAAACATGCTGCCAATTTGACAGGTTTAGTTAGGCACCTTGGCTCTGCTCCTTTGTTGTATTTAAAAAAGCATCAAATGAGTGTTTTTGTAGGCAGGCTGCTCGGTTCCAGAGTGGGGAAACAACTCATTTCTTTCCTTTGTCTAAGGGTTTTCCCCCCACGTCTCCCAACATGAAGAAATTGTTGCAAATGAGTCATTTCTTCTTGGCAGGCCTCAGGCGAGAGGGAGAAAGAGAAAGAACGGGCCATATTCTTGAGTAGACAAAAAAACGATTTACTCATCCTGTCACTGGTTTAATTGGCTCTGATAAAAGTGGTGATTACTGATGCTGATAATCATTTGATGTAATATCTTAAATTATATCTTTGAAACTTGTATTCTCTTTCACACGCGGAAAAGTGTGATCAGTCGACAATTTAAGAGTTACGTCTGGAGTTTGTGTGGGAGTTTTCTGAAAAAGTGTGTTGAGATTTATGCTTGTGTGCATGCATGACTTCACGTGTTGGTTAATGAGTGTGTTACTGTTAGCGTCGGCCTGGGAGGGGAGGGAGGGGGGGGTTCAAAGGCACATCACATCTCTCAGTAGCTGCTCTTTAGACATGAAGACATTTTCATGACATATTCCAGAAGGGGAAAATAGGTGTTGATAATGTTTCTAATATGCGATGGCAGCAGAAAAACATAAATTAAAAAAAATCTTAGGATGAAAAAGAGGTTCCATCAACATAGAGGACACTCAAGAGCTTTTTGAGACATTAGCTAACACCAGTGAGAATGTGATGTAAACAAAAACAAAAATGTTCCTTAACAGAAATTTTACATCATGTCCTACTTCCTGAATACTCTACCCAGACGCCACTCCTCATCTGAATGTTCCCGACATCTTCCTGTTGTTGTGAACCAGACAATCTCCTGCTGGGTTCTTCATATCTGAAAGGAAAACTCCTGATATCATGTTCCAGAGTCCTACTTCGCCCTCCTAGTTCCTTTGAGTTCTACCATGCGCTTGCAGGTAATATTTGTGAAGCGATATTTACGATATGGGAGGCCTGTGACGTAGCGTCTCCTGTAAAACTACAGCTTTGTTGTTCCTGCTGCTCATTTTATTACAGCAGCAATATGTGGCCGGGAGAATGTTTGAACTCCTGGCCTCAGTCTCGCCCAAGTCGTCGCCCAATTTGAGCCAAATTTGAAACGGTAAAAATCCCAGAGGATGTATAGTGAAGTAGCTGTGCCAAAATCCTCGTTGCCCGGCCTCGCCCTGCCATCTGCTTCATAAAGTGTAGTCACGAAAGGCCTGCGAGAGAGAGAGAGATTTAGTGCCACCACACCTTACAGCCTGGCTGAAGAGTCGCAATAAATACTGTTTTGTGAACACTTACACTATTTTTCCAAATGTCCTTGTCTGTAATGAAAATAGATACAATGTATGGAGAAGACATTTCATTCAGGGTGTGGTGACCTAATGCCCCTGTTGATTTTTCCAGTGTTTGTGCCGTCCCACTGCTGTAGATGCCATTTGCCTTCCTCTGATTCACTCGTCTTGCCCGAGCTTTGACTTTAAGAGTGATGCTCGTCAACAAGCCTCCCCTGAGCATTTCTCTGTTTTCATCCGCATCCAGTTCTGCCGCTGCCTAAATGTTTGATATGTCTGCGAACGTCAGTGCCGTGTTGGGGGGTCACTCTTTTGGGCACCCCACTGTCAGACGCACGGAGAGAGAAAGCCCAGATAATGATTTAGAGAGTCTAATCCTCCAGAGATTACATGTAAAAAATGTTTCACACATTTCATGGACAAATCCCTCCCACCGCACATAAAACATGCAAACGTTTCCTCTCTTTGCGGACCGCCACTGGCCCAGGTTCAGACTTGAAAGGCTTTCCCAACCTCTCTATCGAGCCTCCGAGCCACATTTTTATTATTCCTTATGCTTTAATCCAACAAATTCAAAGACCATTCGCATGTTGTAAGAATTCCCCGGGTCAGCGATGAAACAATTGATACATTAAAGTCCAGCTCCTCCACAAATCTATAAAATGGGAAGATGTGCAGTTTCAGCAGGGAACATTAGAGATGTATTAACTTTATGAAAGCCATGACAGACATGTGCCGTCCACAGTTTCTGTAGGAACAAAGTTTCTACGCCTATCAACACTACTTGAAAGCTAAATAACGTTCATCCTGGTGTTTAAAGGTATAGTGCAACATTGTTATCAGAGAGCAAAGCTCAGATCCGCTCTCAACACCTAGAGAAGACATCTAGAGGAACTGTAACATTCAGTCATGGAGGTGTTTTGCCAAGATTTCACAGATAACTTGAGATTACAGACACGAGCCCCAGTGCTGTTGACCCCTTGATCCTCATCATCGTCAAGCAGTCTGGATGAAGAGGGTCAGCGGAGCTGCGGAGAAACAGGACGCATGATAAGACGAGGAGCAAAACATTCACATGCTTCTCAGAAAAACAGAAATCTTCACTGGTAAAACTGCCTGAATGTAGATGTTATTAGTTACAGTCTAAAGCCAACACTGTAACCACAGAGTTGGAATATGTGTTTTAGGCACCCGGAGTGCTGCTTTGGTTTCTGTGCTTTTGCAAATCTGGTCAGAAGTGATCAGGGCTGGATCATAGCGGGTGAAAATGAAATTTTTAATGGGCCAAAAACGACAACAGTTCCTTCTCTGAGAAATGATTAAATAAGAAGAACAAACAAAGAGATATGTATTGTGCCTGTTTGATGATTAGAGAGATTGAGGAGTGAGGAATTCTTTGTTCTTGCAATTAAGATGACTGTACTGATTTCTCTGACAAAAGCAAAGTCTCAGCAGAAGCCGTAATCAAGACAAAGAGTGAGATTCTTCTAGAACATCCAATTAAAACACCTTTTTGATGTATAATTAAAATCAGTTAATATATAATATAACCTTTCAGTTGAGCATTAGGGTTTCATGAGGCCTAAACTTAATCCTCTGACACAAATGATTAAAGATTCTTTAAAGGAAAGGAAACATGAAACCGTAAACATAAAGCTATTGTATTTGTTGAACTCTCACATTATGTAATTTGCACTGATGCTTAAAAGAATCCATTGACTCATGCAACAAAAAGTGATCAAATCTTTACAGGACAAAACTATTCATGGGAAAATAAGACAGAAAATCCAGTCGTAAGCACAGAAGATAGAAAAACTGTGTGCGAGATGCTCCTGAAAAACAAAGCCCCTCGACACACCCTCTCGCTTTTGAGCAGATGACACTGCCTCAGCATACATTACACATGCATATCATCGGAACTAATCACGCTATTTGTGGGCCTGATTGCAGTGTTGCTTAAGACGGGTGAGCAGGGGTTTCCTTTGTGCCAGAGCTAATGATGTCCCTTTGTGATAGACGCTGGGTGTGAGGGTTGAGGACACTGGTATAGACTCCGAAGAGCTGCTGTGTGGGTCTTAGTGTGACTGGCAGCTGCAGTAATCCGCCCTTTGTGTCTTCAACAGGGCCCCACTGAGCTCCCCTGACAGGGACCGATGTTCCCGACTCCACCAGGCAGCCCAGATGGGCCGAGTGACACGGTGGGAGAGAGGGAGGGGAGGGAGATAGCGCGCGTCGAGATGGAGGGAGAAGAGAAGAGGGAGGAAGAAAGTAAAGATAGAGAGAGGGAAGTGAATGGAGAGAAAGCATGGGATCAGCAAACAGGGGGAAATGGAAAATCCTGGCAGGAAAAACTCTAAATCAGAGAGCGTGGAGGAATGGGTGTCTGCCCCTGAAAGCCTCATGACAGCTCTGTCACTGCAGGGCTGGTTTGTTTGTCCTGCATTTGTTTCTTGTTCCTTTGCGGTCACCCTGAAGTGTGCCTGGGAAGGTCTTCTGATTGGTGGAGGCAGTCTGGGCGCAGCACAATTAAAATCCACGGCCGTACATGACTGCAGAACACACACACACACATTCACTCTTCCCCTTCTTCCTGTCACAGTCTTTCTTCGTTCATTTACATTGAATGGCCTTGTCACTGCCTCTGACAGGACTAGAAGTTTTTCCGTGGCTGCTTGCGGTCCGTGTTTGTCTCCTGTCATCACTCTCTTGAGATGTGGCGGGTGGATTTCTTCTATGGCTTCACATGCGTAATCTATAAGTGAAGACTCACACTATAAGCTGCTCACTTTTCACTTGTGTAGCGACCACATGCTGCTCCACAATGTCACAAGAGATCATTTAAAGCATCTGTGTCACAGTGACAAAAGTAGCATGTAAACACAGGAGTATTTTGTATTAGTTTATACACAAGCAACATAAGCAATATGAAACCTATTCAATCTACTTAAGTCATTTTAAAGCATCATGATTTATGCTCATTTGTATGTTTTTTCATATATATATTGTATTGTAATATATATTATTATATATATTAAAATTACAATTTGAAAAAAAAGCTAATAAAATCAACAAATAAAGATACAATCAAACAGCATTATGATAGTACCGTACAAAATTAATTGAATGTGATATTGGGATTGGTCTTAAAACAGAGATGGACTTAAAGCTGCAAGGAACACATTTATTTTGTATTGTTGATGAATCTACAGATCATGGATTGATTCACCTATTCATTATTTGGTTGACAAAATATCAAAAAGTATTGAAGGGTGTCCATCACCAAAGTCCCAGAGCTCATGGTGGTGTCTTTAAATGACTTTAAATTCAAATTCATCTGACCAACAGTCCAAAATCAAAAGACAGCACATTTTGTAATTAAGCTCAATAAATGGCTCAAATGTTTTATTTATTTACAAAGTTAATAAACTAAACTCATTTTTTGATGAAGTGACTTATCCTCTAGACTACTATAGGTTTGAATGAAGTTTCAGTGGCCATATTAAATTCATTCAATTTTTTTTAGTTGAGAAATGAGGAAATTAAAAACAAAAGATTTATTTTGTTATCATGATTTACAATAATATAATGACAACAATCCTAATAATAATAAAAAAACAATACTTTGTCTCTCAATAATGTCACAACAGATGAAATTATTATAACAATAAAAATAATTTATTAAAAAATATCAAAAGCTTTATAAAATTCTCTATGATTTTTGGGATTGATCTGTGCTTTTGAATAAGTAATTTAAAATTATTTTAAGAGGGGAAATAAAGTTACAAAGAAATAAAGTGTAATGATCTGTAGCAGTTAAAGAAGCCTGTTTGTATCACTGACACCGTTCACTGGTCCCACTGACAGTTAGTTAGTGGTGTAAGGACGTTGGTCAGCAGGCAGCGAGCAGCTGAGTCTCAAATAAACTCAAATAAACCTCCCAGTGGAAACAACAATTTCCTCAAGGCTTAAAAAGGAACTCATACCCAAAGTCCCACACTATAATATTATCTGCTCTTACTGCAACTGAGACAACAGGTCTTTGATTTTAGTGTGAATGAGCTCTTCACTTGAGACATCAAACAGCACATAAAGCAATGGGGATTTGAGAGTGATAGAAAGCCCATTGATCTTCCGCTTTCTTCTTAATTCATATTTAACCATTGGCTTGGCACCAAGAAAGATTGTGTTTATGGCCTTCTAAAATCCATCATTAATTTCTTACTGTTAAGCCCAGGCCAAACAATTTCGTAAA
This sequence comes from Hippoglossus stenolepis, assembly GCF_022539355.2. NCBI lineage: Eukaryota > Metazoa > Chordata > Actinopteri > Pleuronectiformes > Pleuronectidae > Hippoglossus > Hippoglossus stenolepis. Next base: position 20,204,510 of record NC_061484.1, read on the forward strand.
TAATGTTAATCGCAGATGAAACCGTGATTTTACCGTCAACATTTCCTCAAACAGCACAGTATTTACCCCCGGCTCCCGCGACAAGCTGTTGAGCCTTAAAAGTCTTGGTACTACACTGCAAGTCGAAGAAGTAATTGTCTACATTGAATTGCATGAGCTCAAATGGGAACTTGCTCAGATGTGTTTGGAGACTAATTGGGAGACAGAAACGGCAAACAGCGTTAGTGACGAGAGAAACAACACAAATTCACTCTAAATAGTACAGGGTGCATCAAATCAGACTTGATGTGTGTGTGTGTGTGTGTGTGTGTGTGTGTGTGTGTGTGTGTGTGTGTGTGTGTGTGTATGGTTGGATATTACTCATGTTTTAGAGGCCACAATGGTGACCTGCTTTTAAATCCTCATAACATCAATCATTAAATTGTAAGACATGTTTTAAGGTAAGCGTAAGGACGGGAGTAGGTTAATGTTAGAGTAGTACAGTGTTTAAGGTTAGTCTCCAGGAAAATAATGTAAGTCAGTGTAATGTCCTCTGCGGTCATGGGGACATGATTTAAGGACAAATTTCCTTCTGGCTACAATTTGTCTGATTGGGGACAAAAGTTTAGGATTGAGTTAAGGTTAAGGTTAAGGTTAGGATTAGGATTAGGCAAGAAGTGGTTAGGGTTATTGTTAGGGTTAGGCTATGTTAAGTCCCCAAAGGTGGCCTATGACAATGTGTGCATGTGTGTGTGTGTGTGTGTGTGTATCATGGCAGTGGTTAAGGTAAAGAAAAACTTGACTTTTAAAGTACTTTAAAGTCAGATGATTTTGCTTCTTTATTTTCACATCTTATTCTAAAACATAGTATTTGTTTTAAGTTGCAGAAGGCAAGATTTCAGCTGACTGAGGGCGTTTTCACACCTGAAAGTCTGGACCATGGTCTGAACCAAGGTTCATGTCTTTGTTACATTTGATGTGGTTAGTTTTGTTTCACATTGTAATTTAGCGAACAGACTAAAGACTTTTGTATGACATAGGTACGTCCTGTCTTCATTACCTATGTGGGCTGAGTCTACTTATACTTGACATTGATTGGTTTGTAGGTGGATGTGGGTCTGACTTCAGCGTGTTGTCGAATTCGCGATTTAATTTGCTAACTTTTTTCAATAATGTGCACAGAAAAAAAAGTCTCCATTTTGTCATCCAACGCACCTTTCAGGTAGGTGTGGAAGTGGCCTGAGTGAAAATCGAAAGCACACGACCTGCTCTGCATCAAACAGCTGCCAAAGTTAGTGACTAGCAGGAGAACACATGGAGCATTAAGCAACTACAGAGCAAGATATTTTTCTTAGGAATCGGACCAAAGACAAAAAAACAGCTCCAAAAACACTATGAATTCTGAACTCAAGTGAGTGTTACTGTTGCTCTGTAAGTAAGCAGGGTTTGAACTTCTCTCTTCGTCTCTCTTTGCAAACACTCTTGCTTTTAGATGTGGTCCAATGACATTCTTCTAGATCATTATGAGCATACTGACACCTTGAGACTCCTACCCTGGTGTTCCCTTGTATCCATATGTGTCCACGTGTGTGTGTGTGTGTGTGTGTGTTCAGCCATACGTACATGTGCATATGACAGATGTGTTAAATGAAAGGCGGTGAGTGAATCAAATCTGATGCACCAAGTCTGGAGATCTCCCAGTTTGAGAGCGGATTACAAACTGGTGAGCTGCAAATCCATCTTTCTGTCTCTGTGTAATTGGCATGTCATAATTGCCACTCCGCAGAACCCAGTGAAGTCTGGGCACTTAATGTGTAAAAGTAGGGGCCTTTGCACCCAGAGCTCTCCGGTCTGCGATTTTGTTGAGGAAACGGGGTGTTTGAGGCTTACATCAGGGTTACAGTTCAACATAATTAATGCTCATCAGCATCCAGAGACTCACTTTTCCTTTTCCTTGAACTAGAAACATTATACATGCATGAAGATCTGTAGATAACCAGCTGCAAGACGACAAACAAGCAGCAGGAGAGGACATCCACTGCGGAGAGAAGTGGTATATAACAGTAAAGGATGCAACAAAACTTTCCTGGTAGTTTCTTACGAGTTTCACATAAGTCATATTTGAGCTTGGTCTCAAGTGCTGCTTCATGAACATGATGAAATGGCCTTTTAAAGTACTCTCAGAGGAGCCAACACTTCAAGGGCTTCTTAGAACCCGCACCACTGCCTTGTATCACCCCAAGAGAGGGACAGAAAAGCGGGCCAAAGAGAAATAGAAAGAGAACGCAAGAGACAGCGAGCAAAAGGGAGAACACTCTAAAACCGAAATGCAAAAGAGTCATAAAAGCTGAGATGAGCAGAGAAACCCTCACAGAGAAAAAGAAACTTGAAATGAAAGAGCGCAGAGCCTAAAAAAAAGAACTTTTATTCTGAGCTGATCCTCAGATCAGATGAGATAAGAGCACAGTAAGTTCAGTCTCTGCTTGGAGCTGAGTTCAGGCATTTCTTTTTCCAACTTACTGAATGTGGGACTAAAAGGAGGACCAGAGGAAGAAGGAGGCAAGAGCAGCATGAGCGTGCCCACTAGCTTTTAGTCAGGAAGCCTAATGAGTTCCTGTGGGATGGGAGCTGGCTGTCAATCATCCTCATTCTTCTCCAACACTATGCTGTGTCATCCTGTACATGCAGAACCAAGGGGCATGAAATAATTAGAAATGGCCAACCAGCCACAGAGCGACGCAATTGTCTGGCAAAGGAAGGAAGTCACAGTGTGTCTCTCTCGTGCGAGGGGACATTTGGATTTGTTGGAAGACGCTGTACCCGCCTTCACCACAATGCTTTAAATGTGACAATGAGGTAATAGTGTTACAGCTTATTGCGTAATGTCACCACGTTTCCTGACTTATTGTGAGGGCGATGAAAGACGAAAATGGTGAGCGATGTATTCAGCATGTGATGAAAGGCAGCTCCCGCTGGTAGGGCAGCTGTGAGACTCCTTTTAAAGATGGGATGGCAGCGAATGAGAGGGAAAAAAAGAGGGAGAAATGAACGAGTGCGGAGAAAAATATCAGACCTATTGTTGGGCTGGTTTTTAAAAGAAAAGAGACGACAGAAAACAGATGGGGGGGATGCTGGACGTACAGCTTCATGCCTACAATTAGACATTTTTCAGCCATTATCTATACTATGCAGGGATTCATTATATAGACCAGGCAACCTATTATCAATTCTGTACCATCCAGTTTTTTGGCTCAACCCTTTTTTTCCCCGGCTATAAATATAAATAACAAGATGCACACACAGAGAGATGCGGAGCTGTAGGAGGGGGGGAGGCAAAACAAAATGAGCCATCCTCGAAACAAAACAAGAGGAGGATTTAGAAACATCTGCATGTGAATAGACGCTGCCGCACATCGGCAGCAGCAGAAAGGGCTTTATGTAATTGATGATGAACAATGTCACAGAACTGGCAGATTGGGGGAGGGATGGCTAAGACGGTCATGTGACAAGACCTATCTTTATTCTGGATGCTGTGTTTGAGCCTTATGACTGTGCAAATAGAAATGTAACTGTCATACCTTCTCAGACTGTATTCATGGGTCTCTAGGTAAGTCAAGGTAAGTGAAAAACGCAGGTGCGACACGTGAGGGGGTTGTAATGTGTTTTTTTATTCAGAGTTCTGCCACTAAAGAGTATTTTCATTTTTGACTGTTTTCTTGATTTGAAAAGTCGGAAAGTTAAGAAATATCCGGTAGCTCACCTAAAATTGGGTTCAGAGTTGGATTTTCAAATATGAAAACGCAGCAGGTGATTGTGCTGCTACGACAGTGTCATACTGCTGTCCACCTGGCTAAGGGCTTTGTCACTACAGTGTTAGTAAATTGTGTTTTTGGCATTCATGAAAATTAACAATATCGTCATTTTCAATTTCAAAAGTTTCAAGGATATCCAAGGTGAAAATGATCCTAATTAGCCCCCAAAAAAATTCCGATTTAAAATCTCAAATTTGTGGCTGGAAGTGTTTGACACTAAAAATGTATTATTAATTAAAATAGTTGCCACGATTCTTCTTGCAGCTCTAACATCATTTTTCTCGTGTTTTCTGGAGTGACGTTGTTGTGATCCATCCAGAAGCTTAGGCCTAGAGAGCAGCCAGAGAGCCACATGGGTTAATGGATGGCGCTTTCATTAATTTAGCCCCCCTCGAGCACAGCTAACATTCCTGACTGTTTGCTAACCTGCCTTCCGTACCTCTCTTGACACGAAGTAAAAACACCCAGGGTCCGAGGTTAATTACTTGTCCATCTCTTAACCAAAACACTGCATTGTATCCTCTTTGGTTTGTGTAAACCTGGCAGGAAGAGGCAGGAGAGACTGTGCCAGGGTTGGTGGGATGGGCATCGGCTCAGGGGACAGAGTGTGAGGGTGTAGAGAGCAGCCAAGGTTGACCTACGAGGCGGGGCAGGAGAATTGGCCCGGGATCTGAGGCAGTGGTGTGAGGACGCTGGGGAGCCGCTCTATCTGTGGGCATCAAGCCAGCTGTGATCTACTGTATTTCCTTGTCAAACGGGCCAGCAACGCAATGATGCCAAGAGGAGAGAAGCGACGAGAGGAGAATCCTAACAGGCCAGAAGTACCAGCAGAGGCAGTTGCAAGGCAAAGTTCTTGTTGCAGTTAATTAGTTTGCATCAGTTTAACTTGTGGTGGGTATAATATGGGTTCATGGCTTTATCTTCATGTAGTTGGTGTCAGCCTCCACTGGAAGCGCCTGGTGTATGGGGAGTTCACCTGTTGACTTGCAGTGACATATTTTTGATGTGTGTACTGGTAATAGTTGGGCATCTTTCTGTTGGGGGGGAAAACAGTGGTTTATTGTGTGCATTTTGGTCTTTCACCGAAAATAATTACAGTGCATCAGCTGATACACAGAAGGAAGACATTTTAACTTTAACTTCTATTGATGTTTGTGACCCTGACCGTAACAAAACAGCCTGCAGTGGCACTTTGACCTAAAGTAACCATTGGTTTCATCATTGAAGTTCATCTGAATGTTTTTCAAAGCCTATACAGAGATCAAATGTCAGTTCTCAATGAGCGTGATGTGCCTCTGTGATTGTGCCTGGTCATAGATCTATCATAAACACAGTGAAAGTATCTGATGATCCACTGGACATGTGTTCATTCTGACACTGCATGTTCAGGAGTGATCCTTCAATTTGTCAAGTACAGCACCGGTTCTTCAGTTTGTAAACCTGGTCTGACATGGTTGTGCCTATTGTAAAATGTATAGTTTTAGGGACAACTTCTGTGGATTTTATGTTTTTGAGCTTTTCCTCTTGTTTGAGGGTTAAAGTTCAGGGTTGGGGCCAAGTTTGTCATTTTAAGGAGAAAACCAACTATTCGCTTATTGCACCATTCCAATATCCTGTCTGCATGAGGTCATAACCCATCAACAAAAGTTCATATGTTGTGTGTACATGTTTGAAACATGTTTTGGCACCTCTTCCCTCCATTAACTGGTTTTAGTGATTGTCTTTGTTTTCCAGACTTCATCTAGACCCAAAGCTTCTCCTAATAAAAAAAAACTTGAGGCTAGATTTAAGCTGATCATCATTTAGAGTGAGCAGAGTGAGTCAACACTGCAGGTTATGTCCACGCTCCCTCAGCTGGGACACGACACTCCACTTTGTCTCTATCACCTAAAGGAATAGCTCTTAAATACTCTTGAACTCACTGCAGCTCACATTATCTCTTCCCCCCCCCAACCACCAATTCTCGTCAATTTCTTTCCCCCCACTTCTCTCTCCTCTTTCCAATTTCCCCTCTCGGCTCTCCTCTCTTCTTCTCTTCTCCCGTCACTTTACCCATTTCTCGACTTCTCTCCCTTTTCTCCTCAGCCTCTGCCGTCCCCAGGGGGTATGAGACAGGCTGGGAGACTTGCCGTATGTGCCGCTGTCATGGCCTGAGCTCCCTGTTGGGGATCCTTTGATGGTGTTGGGGATTATTCATCCTGTTCGTTGGGCCGTATACCACTGTCACACAGCACCAGCAGCAGCATCACATGCACATGCAGACATACACATACTGGCACACACTTGAAAAATAACTACACCAATATTTCCTACTCAGGAATTTTTTACTTTTTTCCATTAACGCACTTTGATGTTGGACCAGCTGTTGTTATCAAGACAGTGTAGAGTTTTAAGATGATCGTTCTGAGGACATCGAGCTAGTGCAATCATCTTTTCCTCGATATGAGACGTAAGTAATGCGGGCAGATGGAGTTTTGGTTTCACAACTGTTTTTCAAATGTTCCTTCTTTGACAGCTGCATAGCAGATGTCTCACAGCACTGAAAATAGTTGAATAAAATAATGTGTTGTTGAATAACAACTTTAAAAATACATCACATTAGAGAGATTTCCAGTTCGTTTTTTTGCTAAATATATTAAGTAGCTTTGCATTCGCTGTTGAAACGATTGCACTTCTGCAGAATGAAAAACATGTGACGTGCCAAAATTGGTGACATAGCTCAGCAGTGACCTGTGGTATTATTTTGGTAAAGCAGCAATAAAATACTCATATGGTACCATATCAAACATGTGTGATATTTACTGCTCAACAAGTTCTGAAACTTAATCCTGGAGCGCAAACTGTCACCTCTGAGCGAAAGCCAACATTTGTCATATTAAACATGTGTATTGCTATTAGTGGGATTTATTTTACTAAACAACAATATTAAAGCAGGGGAAGAACATGAGCCTCACTTAGTGTTTTCACACCTGGAAGTTTTGATTTCACTTCTGTATGACATACGCACGTCCTCTCGTCACCACCTACATGAGCTGCATCTGCCACTTGACATCTATTTGTTTTGGTTGGGCATGTGGCCAATGTACGTGTTAAGTGGCAGGTAGCAGTCTTTCTGTTTGAATAGAGAAATTTAATGAGCCGGTTCATTTAATTAATTGTGTTGCTGATATAAGATAATGGTAGAACTACCGACGTCATCAACTTCAGGAACAGCACATGACACGAGTGTGAATGTGCCAAATGAACATCCTCATTGTTCAAACATTATATAATCAGAGTCAAAGACTGCAAGAAATCCTGCGAGCCGCTTCCACTTCTTTTCCTCCTTCTATTGTTAATTGTTGTCTCAGTTTGAATGCAACGGACAGTCCGAACTGTCCAAGAAAAGTTTTCAAACTGCAAACAAGCCACACGCCATGGCTCAGTTTGACTCGGACTGAGACCACCTCTTTTGGTCTGTTCAATTTTGATCCGTTGGTGTGAGACACTTTTCACACCTGTTATGGACTGGACCAAACAACGAAGGTGTAAAAGTGCCTAGAGAGAACATTTTCATGAAACCTCCAAATTGTTCATTCCATAATGATCACCTCCTTTCAGCCATGGATGCCCAGTTTGACCTTGTCCTTCCTATTTTTAACCATATATTAAAATATATTAGAATGTGTACATTGTATCACTCTGACTTTTGTGAATTTATTATGATATATGTTGTGGTTAAAAGAATAATGTTACCGCAGAGTGTGGGTCATTTTTCTGCTTTGTGTGTGTGTGTGTGTGTGTGTGTGCGTGTGTGTGTGTGTGTGTGTGCGTGCGTGTGTGTGCGTGCGTGTGTGTGCGTGTGTGTTGGCTGTAGGGTGTGGCTGTTGGCAAATGGAGCGTCACTTCTCAACCAAACTCAATGTGTGCCAATCTTGACGGCTGTCATTTTCTTTTTTCTTTTTTTGGGGGGGCGGGGGGGATTTTCTCTGTTCTTTTTTATTCAGGGTCCCTTGAGGAATTTGGGAGCATCTCCTTAATGATCCTGGATGGTACAGCAGTGGCAGTATGTGGGCTGCTGGTGTGTAGGCGACGGGAGCGACGGAGCAGCAGAGCTCCACAGCACCTCATTAGGCCCAGGACTCCCGAGCTGGAGCCACATTAAAGAGCAGCCATGCCTTTCAACATGTGCCGGCTGGTCTCTCTTCCGCTTTCCCTGCTGCTGGAGTCGTCGCTCGCATTTCAGACGCATCCACACATACACAAAATGTAAAGGGAGGGGAGATGGGGATAATATAGTGCGGTTGTGGGAAAGATAAGAGAGATAAAGGAGATAGCATTAAAAACAGTGGAGGAAATCTTTATGCAGGCTTTTCTGTTGTTTTGTATGAATTCATCAGAAACATCAATAAGATCTTCAGCGTACCTGCGACCAATGATGCTACACGCTGACACAAAGAGGCAACACCAGGAAAACAATGACGGCAGCGACGGCTCTTCCTCGTATTCTGGTTTTCGGATCAGACACTCCCTTGCGTGTGCCAGCCAGGCAGGGAGCACAATAATCCAGTAAAGCCCTCCACCTCTTCACACACTCAACACAAGTGGAGGCAGCTCCTCCTCCCGCCTCTGAAGTTCTTCTTCGGAGGCTTCGCGAGGTCAGCCCCGTTGTTATCGTTGTCATATTGATGAAACGCTCAGCCCGCGATCGGTTCACAGTCCGCCCATATTTCAGTTGACAACCCCGGCTCTAAGAGGAGAGAGATTAAGTTGCTCTCTGCACAAGAAGTTAAAAAAGGGGTGTTTGCTGAGAATTGGTATAGAAATTGCTGTGGGAATTTTTGCATATGTTTGCTATGTGTTTTTTTTACGATTTGGACGAGTCTTGCTGTAAACAAACAACCATGAGAGAGCTGTTTGAATGATAGGATAAAACACATCTCTTTTAAGTGCTGAAATCAATATCCCATATAATCGTAAACATGAGGGCATTAGAGAGTAATGTTCATCTTTGGTTGGAAGGACAGACAAATAATATGTCATATTAATGCAGTTTAATTCAATTAGCTCCTCGCTGGGCGTGCCACGGAAACCCACAGGAATATTTTGTTGATGTATGCAGCGAGCTGAAAGTGAGTTGAGAGAGGATTGCCAGTTAATATGATAATATGATTTGAACGTTTGGTGTCATAACAAGCAATAAACTGAAAAGTTTTAATTAAGGGCAAAACAAGTCTGCAATCTTCACGCACAAAGTTGGCTTCAGTGAAGAGTGAGAAACCCCGGAGTTTCGTAAAAGGGCTGAAAAATGTTTGTTTAGATGGAAGAAACAATTAAAATCTGAAAAATCAGACCCTCAGTCCGTCTGTTTGTTTGTTTTTCAAACAAAGAAGTAATTTTAAGAATGCAACTCTCCTACAGGGGAAAAAAACAGCTATAGTCACCACATTGAACAAAGTTATACAAATAAAACACACAAAAGAGAGCCCAAAGGTTCTTCCTCTCCAGCAAGTCCCTGTCACGAGAGGCACGAGCAGTCGTTTTCCTATTTTTTACTGTTTTTCATTTAAATTTCCACTCAGTGTCTTCGAAATGAATATTTGATCTTTTCCCCCTGAACCTGTCACCGATGGGCCTTTGAAGCTGCGAGACACTGCATTGTGTTTGTGACACTGCGGGATATACAGGAGAAAAAGATCAAACTCCTCTGCGCAGAGAGAACATGAAAAGGTAAACACTGTGTCCTGGCGGTTTACCTGTTTAAAAGCCCTCTTTGTTTCACATGTTCAGACCACAAATGTTTGGGGGCAACAGTCTTGTACAATGTTTGCTTTTCTGGAAATGATTGTCTACTTTAATGTTGTTGTCTTACTTGGACCGCGTTTGTTCTGTGAATGCTGCTTTAGTGTGCAGAAAAACTTTTTTCCTGAGCTCTCACTGCTCTTTTGTGTTATGCTGACTTTCGTGAGGGTGGTTTTTTTGTGTTGTTTTCCAGGCATGCATGTGTGTGCAAGCGCGTGCGCGTGTGTAGTGACAGCAACAGCAGCACTGGAGGTCTCAGCAGTAGCAACGTGTGGAATTCCCCTTCCCGAGATCAAATGGAAAGAAAAAAAGATATATGGTTTCTCACTGCTTTCCAATTAATACTTCACCTGGGTCTGCGTTAAGATGAAAAGTGATAACAACAAAGATGGGGACAGCCAGAGGTTGAAAGAAAGTGTGAAACTGAGATGGAGCGAGCTTTTTAAGCGCTTTGGAAATTTTGGATCGGCTCCCCTGTTGATCAGCACGCGCCAACATAACAGGCGTGGAGCGAATATTCTGGAAGGTGTGTAACAAAAATGTTGATTCTATGCTCCAGATTATAGGCCTGTGTAAAAATAGAGAAAAACATGATAAGCACGGTTTCATGAAAAAAGTGGAAATTGAGGACCCTTGTTAGTCATAATTGGCTAATTTTGTTTGTAAGGTCATGATAGCACTTAAAGCCTCTCTGGATCCCTTCCCGCAAAAATGCAACATGCAACACAGGCAGCCCTCTTGTGTGCCAATGAGCACTGATGTGCTTTCTGTTTCCATGCCAACTCACTTTCATCTTTCATCTTTCTTACCAGCTCATCCTACGCTTCAGATGAATTAGGTTTGTTACAAATTCTTTTGAAGTGCACACACGCCCCCCTATACCACCCCACTTCAGCGAAACAAAACAAAAACACTGAGGAGCTACAAATGTAAGCCAGTAATCTTGCTCGTTTCGGCTCCTTGGCTAACCAATGGCACCGCGGACGGGATATTTCCACTTCATTTCAATTTGGAATACATCCCTCGCTCCTTCTACCTTTTGGCTTCCATTTTCGGCTGTTGTGAGCTGCTCCGCGCCCCACAATTCATTTCCATTATGGAGACGGTCGCTGAGAGGGTTGCATTGTGGCTTGGTAATGATCTTCAATTACACTGATGCAGTATCTGAGGGGTAAAAGGAAGGTGGGGGTCTCTCAAGGATCAAAGGTTCAGACCTGAAGAGGACTTCTGTGTCCTCGCAGATGCATTTTCTCAAGATGCGGCGGTGAATTCTGCCTCTGGACACACAAAGCCAATTTCCAGGCCCTGGGCTGTGTGTGTCAGTAATAGAGGTGCTGGAGAGTCTGGTATCAGCCGCAGCCTTGGCCTCTGAGATATCAATGATAAAAACATCTTCACTTTGCTTTCCTCGGCTCCTGCAGCTTTCCCTGGCATTTTCAGCTTAAACTTGATCCTAAATCTCAGCTGCACAAATCAATATTTTTTAAGTTAAGTTGTATTGATCTTTATCACCTGCTGCAGGTCCTCTCAGCACTACAGAGCATTTTGTGGACTTTTGGATGTTGGTTTCACTGCGCCGAAGAACAAGGAAATGATTGTACTGTTTGTGAGGAGTACATTAAAATCAAAGAAGTATTCATATATTATTTAAAGTGTAATTCTTCGGTTTGTCAGTAGGATTGCGCAAAAAACACTGCATCTGATGTACATTGATGTCCGCTTTGAAGCGAGGGGAGCAGTTCCTACACAACTTGCATATAGTGAGCATATAAGGCCGCTCTGTTTCAAGCTCTGTTTGGGACATTTCAAGCACTCTTGGGGGCCCTTCGATGGCCAGGGGGGCCCTGACCAGGCACTTGGTTTGCTCATGCATCAGACCAGGCCTGCTGAAGTTTTTGTGCTGTGCACGAAAGACAGCAGACAAATATCTCAGAGTTGAAGGTATCTGCGAAGAGGCATGTGGGTAAAAATTCCTATATGGAGAGTAGAAAACCTCTTTACTTGCGACAAAAAATATTTGCATGTTGTGATGTCTGCCAAAGAAGTGAGTTACTAAGTAAGACTTTATTAGGATGTCCAAACCTTTGCACATTTCAAAATTCCTCTCTTTTTATGTCTGTTCGCTGCTGGTGTTGTATTTACTACTTTCAATGCAGAAAGCAACAATATATATAGTTTCCCCCTTAAAGCTTTGCTTACAACTGTATATTGTGCTACGATTAATTGGAATTAATAGTTAAAAGTGTACCATTAGCACAGGGTCCCAATTTTCCCTATAATCAAAACAATTATTGTCATGAATTAGTTCCTTCCGATAGGAATTTGATCAAAAAAACGTGTAAAATATTGTTACCCTTTATGGTTTTGCTTCCCTCTCACAGTGTAATTTCCAGCCATAGCAGGCATAGTTCAAGAAGACATCACTGTATGTTCATCTAAGCACCAAACTACTGACAGACACAGTTAGCAGCAAGCCGGTGAGCACAGGGGAGCCATGAAAGAGGCCGCTCTTTCCCTCAGGAGCTGGTGGAGACCAAAACAGAGGTAAAAGTACATTGGATATTGGACTTCAATGTTGCTGATGGCAAGAAACCTGACCCCATATTAATGCTGCTTGCCGGCAGGATATTAAATCAAGATAATGTTGGGAAACGTGTTCGCCATGGCAACTTGGTTAACAATGATGTTGTGTTTACCGCTTGTTCCAGTGCCCCGAATGGACTAAAACATCAAGCTGGGTCACAAGTTGTTTTATTTCTTGCACGATTTCATTTTTATTCAAGGTTTGAGTAGGAGTAATTACGATAGTCTACACACGCTATTCATACACTGTCTTACTATCCATGTCAGTTCCACTTTTGACTGCAACACATTGACTCATATCAGGAATATAAATCAATTCCAAACTCATTTTAAAACACAAAGACACAATTTTACATCATAGCAAACCTTTTACAGTCTCTCTCATGTTGAGCTTTTCACCTCGCCCTCTCTAAACTTTACACCCGCCTCAGCTGCAATATTTGTCCCTGGTGACATCAAACGAAAGGTGCTTTACACTATCTGGTCTTTTTGAAGTTCTCTCCACTTAAGAAAAAGATGGAGAAATAAATAACATGCTATCTGGAGTCTCACATCCAGTGTATCTGGACATAAAAGGTCAGATTTCTCTTCTTGGAGGGAAAACAGGGAGGAAGCCAGGTTTGAGCAACTGAAGAAAGAAAGAGAGAGTGAAGTGAAGTGAAGGAAAAAATAAAGTTTTCAGGTTATCCCCGAGGGGTGGGGGGGGACGCTCAAGGGAAAATCAGACTGTCAGTTTGGGAATGATGAAGACTCATATCACAGCCAGAGAGACATCAATCTGTCCTTCAACGTCAAGCGTCGGCAAACCAGCTTGCATCTTGTCATCATCGTAGCAGTCTGCTTCTCTTAATACTGCCCGTAATGTTCCGATTTTTAGACTCTAATTATTTCCCCATGTGCTTTGAACCACTGACACGGACAGGCATACGATCACGATAGTGACGCATAAACCCACGAACAAGGAGATAAAAACCATCACAGCGATGCCACTGCCAACGCACGTCAAAACACACACACACACAAAAGGAGATAATTGTAAACCAGCAAAAGCGCATGTAGACCACGTTGTCAAAAGATCAGCTCATTTAACGCTCGATTATGCCTGGTAGTTTGTGGCGAAAATTAGAGACACGAAAATTCCTTGGTCAGCCTTTCAAAAGAGGGATGTTGTGGTAATTTACTTGATTGCAACACGATTTTTAGGGTTCAATTATTCCCAAGCTGATTTGGCATACATTACAGGAAGACTGATTTATTTAGGTTAAGCTTCCATTGGTAGTGTGCTGTGCGGAAGAGTAAGGAGGCTTTAACAGAATGATATTTCATAGTGCAGAAGTGAAAAATATTCAAGCCCCTTGAAAAGACGTTAAAGGAGCATGAAAGGAGCCAAGGGTGATACTATACCCCTACAACATTTGGTTAATTGGAGATTGGTCACGGGCTGTAATATTTGACTGTAATCTGAAAGGCCTGTGAAAGCAGGAGTGCGCGGAGAGAGAGAGAGAGATCAGCACAAGCTGTGAGGAGCAGCCAGTGATAAGATTAAACCCATTCACGTCCCATAATGAAAAATGAGCAGCGGTATAGCTCCTTTTTCTTTATCAGCCTCATTTCTTACACCGTCGCTCCTCTAGGGTTGTTTTCATGTAAATAGCTTGATGGGAGACTCGACGACAAACGCAACAACGCTCGTTCCCAGCACGTAATACGCAACAACATACATTCAGCGTGGTGTCGAATACCAGGAGGAATCAGAGGTGGAGAAATAACAGCACAAATATCAGTCCTGGCCTTATTTTCTCCCTGTTCCTCCGCGTAACCAAACTGACTCATTATGAACTTCAAAGACACAGATAGGAGTTTTAATTAAGAGAAATGCTGCCGAGCGGTGGAGATAAGTAACACCCCTCCATCTCCTCCCTCCCTCCCCCATCTTCCCCTGCACCCCCTCCCTCCCTCCGCACCCCCCTCGCATCCCCACCCCTCGGTGCTCAGACAACATCATTAGGACAGTGCAGAGGGTGGTGGTGCGCAGCAGCCAGCCGTAGTCCCGCCGCATGAAACCAAAAGCACCGTGTAGCTTCTATGTGGTAATCCTCACATCACAGGTTCTTTGTACTGATGTGGAGTGACACTGTGCATGTGTCAGTATACACATGCAAACACAAACACGGGATTATCTGGCACTGGCAGCAGCAGCAGCAGCAGCAGCAGCACGGCCGCCTCCATCGGTGCTATCACTCAAACGTACCTGTGTGAGCAGCAACCCCAAGAGGCTTGGGAGGCAGAGAGGTGCATTGCTTCCCACAGCGTCATCTTTTTTCCCTGGTTTTTTGTTTGGATTACATAACACTGAAAAGGTCTTTTTCATTATGCCAGAGCGACCTTTAACCGCAGGGGGTAAGATCAGATCACTTGTATTTTAGTCTTTGGACAGTTGCCTTTCAGATTTTATTGATCACCCTGTTGCCAGCTACTGTATCTCACACCCTAGATATAAAAGTAGAGCAGAAAGCAGAAAGTGGTCAAATAATCAATTTATTATCTACTATGTGTAAAATTCTTTGATATTAAACTTAACATCTTGAGGTTTTTGAAAAGTTGACAGAACAAAACAAGAAAGATTCATTTTATTATTATTAATAAATGTGACGGTTATTTTTCGTTAATACATTAAATGATTAAATGTTATGCTATATTAAAATTGATTAAAAATGTCCATTATAAAATGTTATTGTTATGTTCAACCAACAACAGCAGCAAATTCTAAGATTTGAGAACCTGGAACTATCAACAGATATTTGATTATCAAAGTAATTACTAATTAATTGTATGTCAATTGACTAATTGGTACCGCAGCTCTAGACAAAACAAACAAAACCAATATGAAGATGTTTCTTCAGGCCCTGCAGCTATGAGGACATCTTTCACCATTCTGAGGCAAAACAATAATAAATTGATCAAGAAACTGGCAGATTTATAGATGTTGAAAATAATAATTAGCTACAGCCCCAAAACAGTAGAGCCTAATTGCATCATTAAAGGGGCTTTTTTTGTATCTAAATATTATGGATTAAATATTGATTAAATTCAACAGCAGTTTTCCCGATATGATTACATTTTATAGCCAGTGATGATTTCACGTGTGATTGTTTAAAATGTTCAAGAATATAACAGATAACATTTACTGCATAAATGTATACAGATTTAAGTACAACTTGTCTTTTAAAACTTTGTGCCTCCAATCCTGGTGATTCTGATGTCGAATCCTTTGCAGCTCAGAGCTGAGACACCATCAGACTCTGGAGGGGCTCAGAGTCGTCTTAGAACCCACTGGATGATGTCAAATCGCATTGTCATCAAAGTAAAGTCTGATTTAGATCCTAAAAAAAGAAATCCCATTTTGAAGTGACAGAGTTTTAAAGAAAGTATTTATTTTGTATGTGTACTTGAACAAAGTAGGTCAGTTATAATGACCAACATCCCTATAAGAGAAGACAGAACTGAGGAAAATAAGTATGTTAACATAACTTTAAGTGCTTTCTTACACTTAATTAGCCAACAATCAAAACTAATCTTACATCACACTATCTGTGCTGCCAAGGCAGGTGAGCCGGCAGTGAGATGTCTCTCCCTGTGTTCAGGTGGATCCCCTCCTGTCTGAGTAGACTGGGTGAGCTCTCAGACCGCCCACATGCCCGCGGGCCCGCTGTGCGGCGGAGATCAGTAGCAGCAGAGAGAAATCTGCCCCCCCGGGGGAAGGCCTGATGTCGGAGAGATTAATTGCAGACTACGGAGCAGCAGCATGCTGGGAGCACACATTGCTTGAAGGCTCAAATATATTCATCTGCGTACATACACACACACACACACACACACACAAACACACAAGCCCAAACTCCCTCTCTCCCCCTCACAGGCAGGATCCATCAGCATGTTGAATCCCAGATGAACATCAAACCCCCCCAGAGGTGCTGCTCCTTTGTCTCCAGGTAGCGCTGCCTGGCGTTCTGCCCACCGCCCCCTGCTTTCATGTGGCCAAGGGAATTATCCTCCCTTTTTGTGTGTGTGTGCGAGTGTTGGTGTGTATGGTTTGCACTGGAGTGTGACGCCTTCACAGGTACTAGCTTTCACATCTGTTTTCTGTTTTGGCAGCACGCCAGCCAGCCCACCTCACAGGTGCCTGTTTTCCTCGAGGCTCCTGAGCAAGGCAGCGCTGCGGCGGAGGCTGCAGCCAGCCGCTGATTACGAGAAGAGCAGTCAGAGGAGGGACATAACTCTCAGACTGCTACACTCTAGTTAGTGGTGAGGGGTTAGGAAGCGGTTTGCCATGCATGTGTAGTGTGTGTATGTGTGTACAAGTACAGTAAATCACTGAGGCTTTTTCGTGTCTACACTCTGCCCCTGAATCTAAGAGTTCTCCTGTGAGCTCATGCATGGCTGTGTGTGTTTGCATTTCCCCCATGTTTAGTTTTATTTGTACAAGGAGAAAAATTGAAGGTACAAACCCACAGTGTGCCGCGCTGCTTATTTTGGGGAAACATAACAACTGGTATTTCCCACTCTTCAAAGAAAGCTGTAGAATACTTGGTCTTGCTGCCTTCTGAGCGCGCTTTGTGGAGATCCCCACTGTGAATCCAGCTTAAATGCTTTTCCATCCCGCAAACTCCTCGCTGAGCGCAGCGGCTGACTGAACCTTGAAGATGGCTCTAGAGTCTCAACAAACTTTTCTCAACAAAGATCATCAGGAGCTTTGGCTGCACCATTAGACGTGTGTGCTCGTTTGTGTGTGTGTTTCTATGAAGTCTCATCATGTGGAGCTTTGGCATTATCTTCGGCCCTGCTGAGAGAGTGTGTGTGTGTGTGTGTGTGTGTGTGTGTGTGTGTGTGCGTCTCGTGACACATGCGGGGGCGGTTGCAGTCTAACCACTCCTTTTAATTACTCTACAAACTGGTTCAGGTGCTTCATCAGACCTTCAGCCCAAAATAGAGAAAAAGTCCTTACTGAGATGAAAACGTGTTGTTTTTGGAGAGTCGCATGTTAATTGTTACCAAATTGTCAACATATTTCATGGCCGTGACTTGAACATAAAAAAAAATGAAGTGCTGGCTAACTGCAAATTAAAAAGACATAAACAACGCGGCTGCACATTCAGCCTTTCCTGGCAGTGTGACTCACCACAGCTCCTCTAAACTAAGTCTTTACTGGAACCCAGCAAAACCAATCCTTCTGAAATCAGCACCTGTAGAGAGAGAGAGTGTGAGTGTGAGTGTGTGTGTGTGTGTGTGTGTGTGTGGCTTTGCCCTGATGTCCCCGTCCCAGAGCTGTGCAGGTATGTTTATGCTGGCCTGCAGAAGGAGCAGCAGGTGGCCTCTGTCTCTTGTGACTATGGGTCTCGGGTGTTGACACTGATGCAGGAGGAGATGAGGCCTGTTCAAGAACCTCAGTGTGGCATGTGAGTGTGTGTATACATGAATATATGTATATTTTTTAAAGTGTGAGTGTGTGTATATTTACCAGTATCATTCTGAGTACATGTACTTCACTTACGTATTTCTATTTCCTATTTATACTTCAACTCTTCTACTTTTTGGAGATAAATGTCACACTTTTCTGACAGCTGTAGTTATGACATAATCATATTTATAATATAATATTTGATATTGAATTTTAACTGCCCAAAAGTAAATAAAGTAGTTCAAATGAATGCCTCAGTAATAATAACATAAATACATAACATAACATAAATGTATGATTAATAATAATATATTTAAATATATCTATATATGACAGAACCAAGGTTAACTAAAAACTACTGGATGGATTCAAATAAAACTTGGTGGAAGTATGCAGTATGGGTCAGGGAAGGTGGTGAGATCCAGGATCTTTTTTCGCACTTTCTGTAACGTTGTGAGAGAGGTTGTTTTTTGACAATTTCTCAGGGAATTTAAAAATCTGGCATATTTAGGCGACTGATGTCTATGTGTGTGCAATATGAATTTGAGATTGACTGTTGGGACTCAGCGGTGGGATGTGCTCTACTGAGTGCCATTCTAGTTTTCACTATTTTCTGATTTTTCATCTGTTCATCATCTTCACACATCTTTCACATCTGTCTCCCCGTGACACTGGACCTGCGCACAAACCTCAGAGCTTATGAAGACAAAATGCGCCTCTTATTAGACTTCTATTATATCCATCCGAGAGAGATTGCCAAATAATGCAAAACAGATCCAGTTCATGCTCGACAATCAAAAACACTGCATCCATTTCATGATATTTTATGATAGTTTAATTGAAAGAGAAAAATCAATTTGAAGATCCTGTAATATCACACAGGATGCAAAAGCTGGATGCCTCATCACTTCATTGCCTAAAGTCAATATTTCTTCCAAAATAGAAATCCATTCTCCCGCCCCCCCAGTTTCCTTTGATGTGTGGGTGTCTCGGTCTTACATCAGACATCAGGGTCAAAGCCTGAAAAGGCAAGTCAATTTACAGACAGACATCAGAGGGAGAGGCTTCTCCTGCCCAGGTAGGGCCAAGAGAGCCGGGGCTGCGGCTCCACAACCTCCTCATCTGTCAGATTTGAATGGAACAGACAGCTCGCGCGGCTCGGCTAAAGCTGCTTCATTGTTGGCTTCGTTACACACATCGATTTACGAGCAGGAGCGCAAACAGTTCAGCTCAGAGTTGACTAAAGCGGTGTATGTCGGTACATCAAAGCCCAGAGAGAGCGTGGTCCAGCGGCCAGTAAACTGCTTCATGGTATTCCCATGTGCCCTTATCGTCATGGCTCTTAAATGTCACTGCGTTCATTCAGACCGACCTGAGAGGGATGACGGGAAGCAAGAGCTCACTGAAGCGAGAGCAGTCGGTTCGGAGTGGCTGACTTCTACCTTGATGTAGCAGAGAGGCTACATACCACAAATCAAGCAAATCTTGTTTACACGCCTGTGGGTGTATTGGAATTTGAGTTTGACCAAAGTTAAGATTTAACTTTTCGGTTTTGATCTGCATGAGGAGTATTCAAACCACTGTCAGCGATTTCAAATATATATGTATTTATATATATATATATATTACTTTGAACTGCACTGAAGTCAAATACAATATATGTCTTTGTATGAGGAGTTGTCAAACATCAAATAAATGCAGGAGCTGGTAATAATAGTTTTTTTTTTTTTCAAAACAGCCTCAGAAGAATGTTTTAATCTGAACCCCACAGAAATGGAGCCTGTTTCATAGAATTAATTGCTTTACTGTTGAAATATGAAATGTGCATGAGCAAAATCGCTGAAATGTTTGGCGAGATTCAATATCTGTACACTGGGAAACTCAATTACATACCAGCAGTTAAACTTGCTGCATTTCTCACTGCGGCATTCATTCATATTTCTGCACCCTAAATGAGATTGCATTAACATTTCAGAGATTGTGTGCATCCATGTCTCTTATTTTGAATAAGCTGGAATCGGTTGTATCCACACTGTCGCCATTCCTGGGGTGTCACACGAAAAAGTTCTCTTGTAGTTGATATAAAACAAAAGTGTATTAATACTAATAATTACATTTGACCTAAAAACACTTAAAATATTCTTTACAGCCATAAACAACTCTCCCCTCCGACATAATGATCTAGCTCGCTCACATCAAATACAAACATGGATGAAAGACAGAGGCGAAGCACCTCCACCACAGCTCCTGTATGTGCCATTACATGCAGCAGAGTTCATTAAGCTGAGTATGTGAGGAGAGATGAAGGCCCCTGTATCGGGGGGATTTCCCCCTGCTCGCATACTGTCTGAACATGACTGCCAGTGTCTTTGAATACGGTACAAATGCATGGCTGAGGGCGTATTTTCATCAGGCCTCAGATCCCAGATCCTGTCTTCTTTCCACACACACATGGAAGTTCCTTCTCTTCCCTAACTCCCTTTTTTTTAACTAGCATTCTAGTTAAACGATACATACAGCGATTGAAATATGCCTTTGATAAGGATGAAGAATTGATTTATGGCCGTACTTTTATCATCGCTCACTCATAACCCGCTGCCCCCAAGCGCTGTATCCTGTGGAGAGGTTTTTTTGGGGAGGAAACCACCTGCTTTGATTTACAACCCCCATGGATTGAAGGTTGTAGTCGGGACAGCACTGTGTTAAATCCCTGACATATCCTCTAGGTTCAGTCGCACATGCTGGGCTCTGGCCAGTCCAGACTTTGAGCCTGATGGTCTAAATTATCAGTTTTACTTCAACAGCTTTCTTGGCCTGTAGAAAAAAACACTGCAAAGGAGGCAAATGGTAGGAATTAAAGATAATGTGTGATCCACAGTTAAGTGGCTAATGGTTGTGAACATTAGTAATAATATCCACAGCCTGAAGACCACGGAGCAGGAGAATATAAAGTGTCACGCAGATAAATCAGCAATGTGTTTTTACCGTCTCCGGACACACATGTAGCCGTCGAGTGAGTACACAAAAACTACTAAACTGATTTTATGGAAACTTGGTGGAGAGGTGGGGAACGGGCCACGGAAAAACCCAGAAATTAACTTTCTCAAGAAATAATGCAGAAACCTTTACGGGAAAAGAATCAGGCATATTTAGAGGACTGATATCTATGAGTGTGCAACTTTGGTGCAGCTTGATTGAATTTAAGGTGACTGTTGGGCTTTGGCAGAGGTATCTGCTCCACTTCTGTTTTTCTATTAACGTTTTGTACAGATAGAGCAGATAGGAAATATGGGGAGAAAGAGATGAGGTGTGACAACAAGGGCTTAAACTGGAGACATTGAGTATATAGTCAGCATCTAAAAATTCAACATTGCAAAATGATTGTTATTATAGCTGTTATGATGACTTATGTTGTTATTGATGCCATTATGAGTGGTACATTTCTTTCCATGTATTGCCTATTGTATAAATTTGTATTGTATTCATTGACCTCATATGCACTAATGAATCATGTAATATATGAACAAAATGGCTTTATGCTTTGTCTTTTCGTCGCCATCAGGTCAACAGTTGTTTGTAACGCTGAGCTACAGATGGGACTTCCTCCAGTGAAACACTGGCAACAACCCTGGCACGGGCTTCCGATACACTGGGATCTGCATTGGAAATGCAGTTCGTCTCCTAGGGCTACAGGCCCTCCTTCATTGTTTCACGGCTATCTTGACACCCACTCACCAGAATGGAGGCATATACCGCAATGAACCCTGGGATCTGTGATGCTGCCACTGATAGGCGCAGCAGTGCCACAGATTCCATTAAGCTCCAAATTAAAGCAGGCACATCAAAGGGCCTGTGAGGAGGCAGCATGGAGATGTGACAGGGAGAGAGGGAACAAAAAATGAGTGAGGGGAGAATAAAGGAGGGGAAAAAAGCCTCATTTACGCAATACCCGAACGTGACAGAGCCTAATCCAAATCAATATCTGTGAGTGGTAGGGTGTTGTTACAATGCTAGTGTGGAACATATTAGCTGAAGATGAAAGCATCAAAGTGGTTAGCGAGATGAAATTATGTCTTTTAAAGCACAAGTAATAATTGGAAAAATATGAGGAGAGCTGGGATACATTTTTGCGAACATGACCACATGAGAAGTGGAAGCGGTAGCTTTCTTCAGCCCAAGAGAGATTCTGCAACCAAACGTTCCCTAATACCTGAATGACAGCTCCAAGACGGCCGTTTTCCCACTTTACCATCCAACACAAACACAAACAGACATTCTGTGTTTTTGACAGCAGACTTAAACATTTATACAAACTGTGGCTACGTCCAATACATTTACTCTGCATGTTATCCATCTCAGCGGCCCTGAGATTTTTTTTCACTTGATATCTGAGAGGCTTTATCTCTGTCCTCTATGCAGAGGGTAGCAAAACCACTGGGATCATATTGTCTCTCCAGATAATCTCTATTTATTTTTCTGTCCAGGGTGGAAAATTTGCAACGAATCCCTTGGGTTTCAGTAAGTGTTTTATCACTTGAAGATTCTCCTGGAGATGTGTCCTACTGATTGAGGGGAATGGAAAGGACTCTACGTGATACTCGCATAATTCCCAAGGCCTGTCTGGGGAGGCTGCTGCTTAGGGAGCGGCGGTGCGCTCTCTCGTCGCCGTACGGTGGTGAGCAGCAGCAGAAGGGCAAAGAGGGGTACGGGGGGAGTTGGGGAGGGAGGGTGGGAGTGTGTTTTTGCGGCCCTACAGCAGTCTGCCTGATTGCATCGCCACACAAGCGTGCCTTCAAAGCCTTCCCCTCCCCACCGCCCAGTTTGACCAGATAAGGGCCCCCTCACGCTGTGGTTCAGCTAGGGGACAGGAAGACACACGGTGGGTCAACGGTAGTGCCATCTGCTCCTCTTGTACAACAAATATTGTACATATACATCAACAAACCGCTTCACATATCCTGCCCAGCATATGGACCAACTCCTTAGACTAAAGCTTTGATCACTCTATAGCATTTATATTGAGGCATATACTGTGTAATACATCCAGGATGTTTATTTGTCTGCTCATACAAGTTTCATGAGAACAATGTTGATTGAGTCAATATGTCTGTGCCCTTGTTTGGAGCCGCAGACAAATAATGGCGGAGTGTTCTGTTGCAGCAGAGACGGCAGGCCGCCGCTGCCAGCAGGCTGCCTGACGTATGGAGTGTTAACGATCTGCATTAAGGGCACACTGATGTAGGTCAGATCCCCGTGACATCACATTCCTCCGTGTCGCTAACTGCGAGCGCGGCGACAGTGATTGACAGCGGGCACAACACACACAAGACGTCTCACTCTTGGAGGGAAGGGCACTTCGGAATGCAATTTGATCTGCGAGTTAACAATTCTAAAACTGGAGGACGGTGTGTCGTTTGCCTTGCAGCATTTTTGGGATAAGCATGCCAACCCCAACCCTACACCGCCACAACACAGTCCCATAGTTTCTGACTGGTTCCACAACCTCACATCAAGAAGTGTCAGCAGCTGTCACAGAGGCTGTATCATGTTTCTTACAGGCAGCCAGGCCAGTGCCTCCAGGTTCACTGCTCACTAACGCGGCTTCTACACAAGCTTTTCATCTTTTTTCCCCTCTTTTATACGCTTCATATGTCTGTTTACCTGCCTCTCTCCCCTGCTTTCTTGGTAAGCGGGACGGAGGCTGCCAGTAATCATTATCAAGCCAATCAGGAGATAATGACTATCATCCAGCCTAATGTTTAATTAAGTAGTTTCCAGGACGTTCCAACAGCACACCTCTCCCCTGACGCTACCTGAAATAGGTGCTTTCCACTTTTCAGTAGGTAAGACCTGAGGGAGTTTGCCTCACAACAGCCGGGGCCCCCCAGAATCAGTAATCATACTAAAAAACTCCAATTACATCTGTGGTTCCAAGCATTTGATGAATGAACGGT
Organism: Hippoglossus stenolepis; assembly: GCF_022539355.2. Lineage (NCBI taxonomy): Eukaryota > Metazoa > Chordata > Actinopteri > Pleuronectiformes > Pleuronectidae > Hippoglossus > Hippoglossus stenolepis. The sequence goes on from NC_061484.1 coordinate 20,228,077, forward strand.
TTTCTTGCCAGGACAACAAAGGAGGGAGCTGGATACAGTCACCACGCTGGGTAATAAAACCGGGGAATATCAAAGTGTTTAGTCAGTTTAAAGACAAGCATGAACTCCAGTGTAGAGTATGAGCTGTTCCCTAAGCATCTCAGCAGTGAGTGAAACTGTCACGTGGGACTCTGTCAAAGAGCCAAAGAAAACAGAATCAGCTTTACATAAAGGAGAGACGTTACACAATAGAGCCTGTAATACCTGGTCAAACAAACCTGTGATTGATGCGTTTCAGACAATGAAACAGTTCAAGAGTGAAAAGGATCATGGGACTGTGAGCCAGTAGTTTTTAGATAAGTTTTTTTGGGAGAGGCCTAGTAGCGGTAAGTACTTCAGCCTACAATCGTGTTTTGTTTGGAAAACCCTGCTTTATATTACAACTAATGGGAAGCAAATTGCCCGAGCATGCAGCCCCCTCAAACTGAGAGATCCCCTAATCTAAGTCCACAACCGAAAGAGACAGACAGACAGCTTCAAACCTCATACCTTCTTCTGTTTGGTTTGGTGGGGAGGGATAATGACAAGGCAGATCGAGAGTGTTGGGCCCGTCCCCTGGCATGGGCATGGGAACCCCCCAAAAAATGAATAACCCACATTATAATCCATGACACCACAAGGAGATGAGATGAAGAAACACAAGAGAGCGCCAAACATATGGCTGCGAGAGGGAGACAGAGGGAAGTGGAGAAGGGAAACCAGAGAGAAAAGACGGAGAGACCACATACAGGCCGAGTAGAACAATGGGCCTCTTTCAGTGGGGTTCAATGATGAAGGGAAAATGAGAGGGAAGAGGATAGATGAGGGTGAAGTGTCAGTGTGGCTTCCACGTACAGCGCGACGTACCGGAAGACGACTGAATGAATGTCAGACATGTTGCTGCAGTCTTGCAAAATCAAATCAAATGCAAATCTTTGGATGTGGTGAACATATGGAGGCAATAGCGCACAATGTGCAGGGATTAATAACAAAATTACACGTCCCTATGACCACGTACGCCTTTGTATTTGTGCACATGTGTCCTTGGTTCACATACAAGATATGTATGTGCATGCGGAGGGAGTGCGTGCGTGCGTGCGTGCGTGCACGTATGGTGTAAGGGTGGGGCATCGAACAGAGGCCCCTCTAGCCCAGACTTGAAAAGGCATTCTTTCATCACTGCTAATCTCCCAAACATAAACATGAGAGCATCCACACAGTCTCTCTCTCAGGGCCAAAGGGGTGACCCTCCCATGACTGGAGATGAGGGACTGCACGAGTGCAGGACTGTGCGTGCTCCGGGCCGTCCCACTGTTTGTGTTAGGAAGAGTTTCGGCAACTACTATCAATCAACATATCAGTTTTATAACAGTTGTTTGTGAAGGCTTTTTTTTTGTAGTTTGTAGTTTGTAGTGTGTCCGTGCGTGCGTGTTTGCCTGCTTATGATTGCAAAGGATGTGTGTGTTCCTGTGCTGCTGGGTAAATCAGCCTCCGAACTCAGGGCGCGACTCGACATGCGAGACAGTTTCATCCGAAATAACCAACAATTAGTTATTTTTCCACGATAACCGTGTAAACCATAATTGCGTGCGGTTTCGACAGGAAAAAATGATGTCATGAGCGCATAACTCAGATATGAGAACAAAGACTAATTTGATACGTGTGACAATCAAATAACTTTACAGGGATGAAATGGAAACTGAATCACCTTGGGAATGGCTGCCAGGTTTTCAGGGAAGTTGGGGAGGCAAAGATGTGAACTAGCACAAGGTGGCACTGGGCGTGCTCCTCTCTATAATGGGGACACTTATTTCTCATGCCTGTATGGCTGGCGTGAAATAAGCTCAGCTCACATGACACACACACACACACGCCTGCGTACACACTTACATCCGAGCTTGTACAGTACACTGCCCCATCCCATGTGTACAAGCCAAAGCTGTTTTTGCAAAGCATTTAAAAGATAAGGCCAGTGAGTTAATGCAGACGTACTGCCATAATCCAGTTTCCTCACCACCACCTCCCTCCTGAATCTCACCCCCTCCTCTCTCTCCGCTCTCCCTAACAGTTTCTCTGCACTTCAGCTGCGTATCTGTGACAGATTAGGGCAGATCACCGAGGATTACCCCCACCAGACGCAGCCTCTACACGCTGACCAGAGACACCCCCCCCCCCCAGAAAAGGGAGGAGGATGGGTTTAAATTTTGGAGTGAATAGCTAAATTTATTGATCATGTTTTGAGATGTGTTTCTCTTTATGTGCAAGTAGAAAGGTTACGATCATAATTTACTTATTCACGTGCACTCTCCACATCCTGTGAGGGCTTGGTGTGTTGCTGGGAGGGTGCATGATGCCCCGGTACCTGTCGTTCCTTTGGGATGCTGCTGCAGAGTGAATATAGGTCAGGCCTCGTTTCTTTTTGTTTTTATTTGCCTTTGATTGCCAGATAAAAAGGTGTCTACAGTCCCCGTTACTTGCTAATGATCGCCCTTTACGAAGAACACGAGCAGCGCTCAGTACCCAAAGCCAAATATCTGACAGAGAAATCATTATTTTATTTTCTTTGTTCCAGTCTGAACAACTTCATTTTTCCGAGCGGTGTGTATATCTAGGCATCCTCCAGTGGGCTGTGTTGGTACTGCACACTGGGAGGGGGAAAGTGGGGGGGAGGGGGGGTAAACATCCAGAAGGGTTTATCTAGTGGATTTGATGAGAGTGTGAGATTAAATGAATCTGATATCTTACCACTCTTAAATGCTTTTGGGCATTTTAAGGGCAACTTTCTTCATATGAAAGGCATCTGAAATGAGGGCGAATTTCAGCCTAACTTTCGGGAGTTGATCGCTGTTACATTTCACTCACTTACATTAGAAGAGAGCTTGAATAAATGAGCAACACCCTTTATCCTTCTTTATATAACTGCAGCACTTGACAGCAGTGATCTTGTTTATAATCAATAATATATGGGTTTAATTATACGGTATATGTAATCTATATATTAGATACACCTCAGATTCTATATGATGAAGTTTTTATCCATATTCTTAGACTTTATTCATCCTAAAATTCCTTTTCAATTCCAGACCTGAAATGTCACAGTGTTGTTATTCACTGTTAATATGCATCAGTCTGTTTTTTACATACTGATATAAAACTAATTAAAAAAATGCTTAAAATGCAAAATTGAAAAAATAATTCAACAGCAAAGCAGCCCCATCTCTGTCTTTAATCTGTGCTTCGATGACTCACAACAAAAAGATGTGTGCATGTGTGTGTGAGTAAATGATGGAGCAGGTGTGTGGGAGATAGGCGGAGGGGGGTCTGAGACCCCACCTGGACTCAGAACAAGCGGGGGGGACTGACTGGGGACGCGGACGCTACACAACACACACTACAAAGGGCTGGCGGGGGCGAGGTGCGCTAACGCCATAACACAGCTAAAGTCCCATTGTTCTATTCCCGTTTCATCTCTCCTCCTTCTCTCCAAATATTTGGAGGAACGCTCTGAATAACATACTGGTACTGAGAATATTGCGCTCTGTATATTGTTGAAAGGAACTCAGGCAGTCTGAGTTTTTCGCTCTTCAAAGACGCTTACTTTGTTTTGTTTGGGTTTTGTTTGCTCCTGTATTTGAATTGTGTACCGTGATTTCGTGGATATCTCATTGTTCCAGATTTGAGATTGTTGGACAGAGGAGCACCCACTGGCTCATTTATTTTCATTGCATCATGTGACTCATTGTAATTGCGACACACTGAGAAAAGCAGGCTGAAGTTATACAAAAAATAACAACTGGCTCCTGCTTCCCACTGCCGCTGCTGGGGAGCTGTTTGTGGGAGAAGTTTCGTTCTCCTTCATCATTAGAGTTTCAATAAGGCTGTTCCTACAGAGGCTTCCAGGGTGCACATTTCTATACCGGAGCCAATGGGAAGTCAATGATTAAAAATACAAGACCAAAGCTTTGCATCAGAGTTCAAAAAACAGAGCTGAAAGTGTTGAGCCGAGCTATTAATCATGTGATCAATGGGGGATGAGCGTGAGGCTCCACGATGCAGGGTGACAGCATCATCTTATAGGGTTGTTTGATGGCCCTTTCCTGGGGACCCCAACGCTGATTGGGCCCTGAGGGTGCCCTGCGGCGCTGCCCCGTCACAGGGGCCTGACTGACAGCTCTAATGAAGCCTGCCATCGTGGGGCAAGGGACCGCTCCAGAGCAGGCACCGAACTTCAATCGGCCTCTGTGACGTCCAAAGAGTTTTGATTCCTCAGCAGTGGTGAGGGGGTAAAAAGGAGACCCCTATGGGAGACAGGCAGCCCCGGCCTGCCTTTGAATATTTCTCCGTTTACCGCATGTCAGTTCTCAGTGTTGGAGATGCACAGAGGAGAAACGTAGGGGGGCGGCGGCTGTGGTGAATTTTTCATAGGTGGAAAGAGAGAAAAAATGAGAAGAAGAAGGAGAAGGGGCCCTCAGTTCCATTGGATTAGGTTTGGATGCTGTCATACGACTGCAGACTTTTATTTTCTGTAGCTGTAATTGTGCGAGTTTACAATTCCAAATGGTCTTTCAAGCTACTTTTGCTGTTTTCGTTGTGAGTTTTACTTGATAAGAGAAAAACATGTTTAGTTAGTTAGGATGGATGGAGCGGTTGCAGCTATCACCACTCTCTCCATCTTTCTCTCTCATACACACATCCCTTCTCCACGCGATGGAGGGATAGTGAAGAGCGGCGAAACCTCAGAAGACTCGTTCTCACTTTGTTCTATTATTCACCATCTCTGGCTTCAGAACTCTCTAGGATCTCCATGGGGTTACTCCATCCTGATGGAAAGACTCCTGTGCTGCTGAGAGCCTGTTTACTCCCTGGCCCCGGCCCCGTGGTCCACTGGAGTATACAACCAGTCCCTTCACTCGCATGCTCACATCAGAGCCATCAAAAATAAATCAAAAACAGAGTGGTACGAGCCATTTGTTAATCTCGTGTTCGCTGGCACTTTTTTGAAACCAATTGCTGAATCAAAAAGCGTCCTCTCAGAGATTGGCAGACCCTCTTCAGTCCCCGCAGCAATGATGACACCCTGGCAAACGTCACCGAAAAACTATTTACTCGGCCGTACACGCGCTCTTCCTTTTGTTCTTTTCAGTCAGCATGAATCTTTACATCTTCAACCACTATGATACAATATGATCCGCTCTCAGAATGCTCATTTGTACCAGCATAAATAGTTATTTGAAAGATAAAAGCAAACATGTTTGTTTTTTGTTTGTGTTTTTTCCGCTCCCCGACTCCCCCAAGGCATTTATGAGCACTTTGGTAATAAGGACCAGAGAAGGATTTAGCTGAAGAAGAGGAGCAGAGGATGCTTTGATGTACTCTTAGATTAAGTGAAGTCTACAGCGATGTCTACAAAAATACATGCAGTGTGTACACTGAGCTCTGGTAGACAGATTCCTCTCTGCTGGCCCTTCCTCTCTGGTCCCAAACCACCACAGCATGAAAGACAAGTCTGTATATGCTCTGTGGTAGCAGGAGACTTGTATGGACCTTGTCGACAGCTTCAGATGAGCCATTCCCCAAAGAAACATAAACTGGGGAGATTTTTTTTTTTTTCTCATTTCACAAACTTGTTTTTTATCTCCCAAACCCAGAAAAATTCCCCCTCAAAAAACAAAAATTTTTTTTAAAAGACTGGGTTCAGAGTTAATTTGATTTTCATGATATATTGCTCTGCTTAAAAGAGATTTAGCAACTAGATGAAGCTCAGAAGATGAGAGTTGGCCAAGCGACTCCACACAGGGCCAACGTTTGAATCAGAGGACGAGGGGGGAACAAATTGACAGAGAGAATGATTTTGTAGAGTTGTTATGAAACAGTCAGCACTTTGGATTTTTTTTCAATTTTATGTTAAATTTTAAGCATCGGCTACAGTCTGATGAACTATTCAGCTAGAGGCAAGACAAATTTGACCTCGTCATATTTTATATATTCTGATCACTTCTGATCAGTAGTTGGTAAGCAGGAAGCATAACCAGCTGGCCACTGGGTTCTGGACCAGGATGCGTCTCAATAATAATATACAGAAAAGCAGCAAGCGGGCGTCTTCTTAAGAAAACATTCTTTAGCACAGCATGACTGCTACGATTCCCTCTATGCTGTGCTATTTGTATTTGTTTATGGTGTTAATGAAAGGTTGCATGAATAATTTAACATAAACAAAGCATGTCATTTCAAATTAGCAGCAGCTCTGCAAACACATGAAGCAGCGGAGCCACTGTGTGCCGCGTAGAGTCTGCTGATCTGATACTGACCTCTACTGGACTGCTCTGCTGCTGAATGCAGGATTATTACCAACCAAATCCAAAACTCTACATTCATCGGTAATACCACCACATAATTCATTATACATTTAGTCATAAAAAAAAACTACTTTTTAGTTGATTTTATATCGATTCTAAACATAAAATGATACTTGTATAACCGTTTCACACGTAAACACGCCCCGCCAGCTTCTATACTTTCCTTTTGATATTTGAGTTAAGTTTTAAAAAAATGTGATGATACAGTACATAACTAAAACACACATTTTTGTTACTAGATTTGTTTATCAAAGAACCATCATCTATTTACAGAGGTGGATATTTTACAGTTGAATAAATAACCAGTTTAATGTCATCGTATTTCCAGTGATGGATGAATTTACTGCTGCTATAATAAGTTATCTGAAACAAATAAACTTTCATTTCTGTTGCAGTGTATATATTGGGTTTTGTATAAATGCATATGAATTACATCTAAATTTGTATATAACTCTACTTTAATATCACATTTTCACTCACTTCTCACTCACTACAAGGTCTTTGCGACAGTTCTATGTCATCTATACTTTCCAATAGTGCTGCAACTAATTATTATTTAAATTATATTTCACAACGCCGATTCTATTCTTGATTAAAAGATTTGTTATGTGTGTCGTGTAAGAAAAAAGTGAGAAATCTCCATCACAGTTTAATAAAGCCAAATGTTTCGTCTGCATATGAAATACTATTTTCTAGGCAAAAATCTGTACCAAAAGATTTTCCATCTGTAATGTTGTAAAAGAAAAGCAGCAAATCTTCACAACAGAGATGCTGCAGTAAGTAAATGTGTGTTGTCTTTAATTCAGTGATCGTTGCTGATTACTCTCTGACAACTGAAACAATCGATTTATCAACTCATTGTTACAGATGTACTTTTTCGTCAATTCTAACTGATCACGATAAAAAATTATATTCATATATGAACTGAGTTGAACACTCAGCAGCCTAATCAATCAAAAGCGTGGCCAGGTAAATATCAAAATTTGATGTATGTATCCCCCTTTTGTAATTTAGATATAAATCATGCAAAGAGTGTGAATGGAGGTGAATGTGACCTGAGTGAGAATTAACCCTTTACCTCTAATTATAAAGAGCTTTATTGATTCTCTTGCTCTCAGCCTCAAACAGACACAAAACTGTGATGTCCAGATGCCCCTGAGCTCCTTCAGTATCCACAACAAAACTAACCTTTTCCCTGGTTTTGATCCCGTACAAGTCGAGGAAGGCCCACTTCCCACTTCATCTCTACTTTTCAAACCTCCCCCCTTCCCTTCTCCTTTCTTCTACCCCCTCAGTCTCACACACCCACCAGCGCTGCAGCTCAATTAACACTGCGGGTCCAAGGGTGTGAATTATTTAGCAATGAATTATTAATAAATAATAACAAAGGGGCTCGGGGGAGATGCGGCCCGGTCAATTAGGAGAGAAGGGAAAAGTGAAGACGAGCAGCAGGGGGTTGGAGGCAGGGGATCTGCAGTTGATCTGATCTGCGCCTCATCATTATCGCCGCCCGTCAGACACAATTACCTCGGCTGCGTGCGCCCCAGCACTTCAAACAACAGCCCGTCCTTCTGACTCCCGACAGTCCTCCACTTACCTCTGTGCAGCCACCACACACACACACACACACACACACACACACACACACACACACACACACACACACACACACACACACACACACACACACACACACACACACACACACACACACACACACACACACACACTAGATATTAATCATATATTGTAACGGCAATGAAAAATACTGTCTTACAACTGACAGGTGTCTGAATAAAATCGTATATGATGCTTTAAAGAGCAGCTCAGCCCAATAGCTACTATAGTGGATCAGTAGATACAGTTCCCATAGAAAGTGTTTTTCTCTGTCTTGAATTTTTACACTGAACCAAAGGGGATTGACTAAGTATGCATCCTGCCACTCACCCGGCTCTTTAGTGTCAGTCAATGTTTCATGTTGATGACATGTCCTTGATTGTTACTGTTGCTATTGTCTAATGATGTGTACTGTTTGCTAGGTGTCGCTCTGTTGTTTGTTTCATGTGATGTGATTTGAAACGGTAAATGTGAATGTGTGCATTGATGTAAAACTGAATTTCCCCAATACTATTCCCCCACACTAACCAACTAACTAACTAACTAACTTTTTTCACATTTATCAACAGAAAAAGTGCATCTAATGTCAAATTGAAACCAGATCTATGCAAAGTCATCTAATACCTGATATAAAATACAGAATACATGCGGTCGCCATTTTTAATTGGAGACACCTCAATCATGAATAGTGCAGCCACTTGGTTTTAGAGGTCACATAATTATATTAGAGGAGGTCACCTGTTCTGGCTGGGTTTCAATTTACTGAAGTGCATGTACGTGAGGCTGAGGAAGTGGAGAGGGTCGTCCACTGACCAGGAGGTTGGGGGTTTTATCCCCGGCACCTCCAGCCTGCATTCCTAAATATCCTTGGGCAAGAAACTGAACCCCACATTGCCCCTGACGCCTGTGCTCACAGTGTATGAGTGGTGTAGAGTAAATATTATTATTGAGACGCACATGAAATATTTATTTTTAAAAACACTGTACATTAAAGTGCAGGTATGTAAATTTTTGAAAACATTGTGTGTGTGTGTGAGCTTTGTGATTTCTTCCTCTCTGTGTTTCTTCTGTCTAATTAACTCAAATGGATTTGAGTTGTCATGGTTCATCTATATTTTGCGCAGGCCTTTGATATTCAGTCTGCAGATATTAAGAATTCAGGGTTAACTAAGCCCGAGTGCCTCTGTGTGTAGGGCAGTCTCTCAACACAGCACATTGGATTTAATGTGATATTCGGCAAGAACTATCGGAAACGTATGCCTATCTGTTTTTTCAAACAGTATCAATAAAGTGTAAATTACATTTTTCTTGAATATATATATCATGGTTGTTATATCTTAGGTAATTAATCTAAGTTTATGAAACTCTGTGCCTGCTCCTTAGGATGCAAACTACATTTCAACCAAGCAGTGTGTGCGTGAGCTCAGCAAAACAAAACGTTCGGTTAGCCATTGTTACGTCATTCTTATCTACGGATTAGCTCGAACATATTCAGAGCATGTGCGTGTTTCATACCACTAGATGGCGCCAAATATCCAGGAGGTGCCTGATGGAAAAAGCTACAGCGCTGAACTTCATTAACGCTTTTCATTAATGACACAGTAAGAATTCAACAAGACATGTCGTGTTTGTTTGTATTTTTTCTGTAAAAAGAAAAAAAAAATACAAACAGTTCAGTGGGGAACATAGTGTTATTTTTGTAGCTTTATTAATTGTGCATTCTGATTTTGTAGTAATAATCCAAGACCTCCAGGTGGCAGCCTAATCCCAAATTCATGCTGGTTCATGAGGGCAACCTCTAAAACAACTGGTTTAATAACTTGACAGTGTACAGATTGTGCATTGAATCATTTAGGACTCTTGAGATAACATTAAAAAAAAACTCACCGATTAAGACTCAGTCAGCTGTTTTCTCTTTTGATCCCAGCAACATTGTAGATGAGCAGGTTGTCAAAGTCCATATTACTGCTGCAATACAGTGGAATAAATAATATACTGTGAACTCCTCATTAAAGTAACAACAAGTACATAGTATGATGTAGTACAGTGGGGGCCAAACTAGGGTGAATGGGTGGTCGCAAGATGATTTCCAGAAAGCAGATACAGTTTAAAAACAATTAAAAGTAAAAAGAATTAGCCATAATGCTACAAGAATATTTTCAAGAGCTTAAATTTAAAATGAAACCATGCAAAATGTCATCAGTCATCCAATTTAGAAATCGTCGTCCCCACATGACGCCTGTGGTGATGATGATAGATTAGCGACAGCGTCAGTTGCAGCACTTCAATTTACAGCACCACAGAAGATATTACAACATGTGCATGAAGGTGACTTTCCTGAGGCCTCACTCAAATCAATATCCTTTGTATGCTTCAATCAGCTCCAGGGGTAATGAGGGCCGCGAGTCTCTGCCACAGTTATATTAGAGGTGAGGGGTTGATCATGAAGTATGAAGGTGTTAATTCTCAATTTTAATTATTTAAAGTAAGTGGAGTAAAAAAAATTGATGAGAAAAGTACTGTATACGTTTAAGTCTAGAGCAATTTATGTAAGTTTTGTCCCCTCAAATATAGAATTACTCCATGCATCACTTTGCTCTTCCAAAATTAACTGTCAAACCAATCTCTGGACGAGCAGCTTCTATTATCAAAGTGCAGCTTCTCTCAATGGCCTAAAGCACAGTAGCCAACTCGTTAGAAAAAGAAACTTGGCACATTTGCCATAAATAAATTCATTCAGCAGGAAAGCTGATGCAGTCTTGTGGTTGGTATGAGAGGATAAATCCAGCAGCAGGGTGATGATGACTGGGCTGAAAAAAGAACAGTAACTGGGCAGAGGATCTTGTCTGTAATTTCATTAGTGTCTCTATCAAGCCAAGCTGGCAACACGGCTGACGACCTTAATAAGAATATACGGCTGTTGAGCCATTCGCCAAGGTTTCTGTGTGCACCGTTGATGTAAAATTTATTTCTACAGTTTCTCTGTAAGATGATGATAAAATATGAATTAAAGATATAATAGATGGGGAAAGAAATCTCCTCACCGAGCACACATTGATTACATCCAGCCGCTCTGTCATCCCACCACGTCTTCTCTCTGGGAGTATTGATGACTTCCACAAATCTTGCAGGATTCATTGCACTGGTTTGTAGAGTAAAAGATAAGTAAAGGAGGTCAGAAGAATTTTTTTAATGCTTTCATGAAATAGCCTGACTCCTTGGACTTAAAAGATAAGTGAGAGAAGTAATATCTCACTTTGCACCAGTCAAGGCTCTTTTGTGCCTTTACGGAGACAAACATAAACAGATGTTTTTGCAGTTTAGCCACACAAATGTTCTGCAAAGTAGGCACAATGATGTTTGTAGAGTGAGGCAGGTTTTTCAAAGAGCGCGTTCAAAGCACTTGTTCAGCTTTGTTGGGCTTAAAGCACAGTTTTAGGTAAAAAGACCATCAGATATAACGTGGTCTGCTTCACTCAGGTTTTACAGATCGTATTTACAAAACTCATCTTACTTATCAATAATACGCTCAAATATTAATGAACAACCTGCAGTGGTCAGAATGGGTGGTATCTGGAATGTAGATTTCCACATTGGCATTTTGACTGGACATACTTAAGAGTGAGCGCCAAGAGCAACTGACTTTTTTAATGACCACGCAGCTGAGAGCCCATTGATTAGTTTGGAGCTAAGGAACTAATGAGGCCATGTCCATGAATCAGGGAAGGATTGGATTTGGTTAAAACCTCAAGTCATCAATAAGACAGATTTTAAGTAATGACGCACGCACAGCTGTATATGCCAATAAATGTAAAGCATGTGTTTTTGAGTGAAAACTAATTGTCAGCCATGTGAATATCAAAAAAGAAACGTTGCAGAACCATAATGAACACATGCAGAAACTCATTTTATCAGTCTATTTCCTCACCAGGGGGATTTTTGAGTGGGGAATAACTTAACTTTTCTCATTACAATGTTTGATTTTGTGGAAAATGTGTTTTTACCTGTGTTATATGTGTTTATCTGAGCTGCTGTCTATATTGGCCAGGTCTCGCTTGAAGAAGAGATTCTTAACCGCAATGGGACTGTCCTGTTTAAATAAAAGGTTCAATAAAAAATTGTCATTGTTTTCATTTTCCTCAGCCCCATCAAGATCATACTCAGCATCAAAAACCTTCTCGGATATGGGTCACACAACTAAAACCTGAAGAGAAATTACTTCATTGTCTTAGTGACAACTCAACAGACCCACATATGAGGATTCACTTGTTTACCACAATGTAAGGTGAAGAGGTGAAAGACAGGAGTGTGATCAGAGATGAAATCCAATCAAATCCAATTCAATTTAATGTTAAGTAAAGTTGATAAGCAGAAGTAATGAGTTACAGTACATTCTTTTTTTCATTAATAAATAGTGTAGGGGATTAAAATTTGAAATTCAAAATTTTTGAGAGTTTTTAGCCTTACTTAGCCTGAGTTGGACGGGGGGGGGGGCTGGTATACATTTTGTCTTGCATCTTCCTCGTCGCACTGAGCGAGTCTGGTCCGATCCATATTCACTTGGGTCAGGGGCTGAGGTGAGAGTAATGTACAGTGTAATGTCACTAATTGCATCTGCTACTGCATAATGAAGAGACCATGTTCAGACATTTAATTATTTTTAGTAGTTGGTGATATTGATCAAGTAATTTGTGCCTATGAAGCACCAATTTTGGTAATTCCATTCCAATAGAGTTGATAAAATGTTACTTACTTTGAATTAGAGAAACTCAATCAAACTTGCAATAACTGCCACTTGGGGGCAGCAGAAGCAAGTTGTGAACATAATAGACATACAGACCCTGAGCACTTTATTAGGAACCCCGGTACGCCGCTTATTTATGCAATTATGCAATCAGCCAATCACGTGGAAGCAGTGCCATGCATAATATCATGAAGATACTGATCGAACATCAGAAACTGTAAAAAAAATGTCTCAGTGAAAGTGAATATTGCTGCATATTTGAGTATTGTTGCTGACCCTATAGTTATTAATTTACCATGTTCTACTTCCACTATGATAAAGCACCATGTCACAAAGAAAAAGTTGACTCAAATTGATTCCATTAAAAATGAGTTTGGTGTACTTCAATTGCTTCTCAAGGCACGGAATCTGCAGAAATTATGCAATCACGTCGACATGGACTAGAATGTCAAAGGTATGTTTACATCTTGTTCAATGTCTTGAGAGCAAAGGAAGGCCCTACCCATATATGGTGTTTCTGATAAAGTGCTTAGGGAGTGCGATCATGTTTTAAATCAATATGGCAAACTTGTTTGGAAATATTTTCAATGTTCCCATCCAATGTTTATGAAGCAACATAAGGTTACAGTTGGAATCATATTTCAGGCCACTGGGCAAACACAAATCCACTATATGCTCCACTTTAAGCTCTGTTTGTAGTCTCCACTGTGCTCTCCACCAACTGAGGAAAACATCTGTCTCTGTAGTGGTAAAGGCTCAGTTATGTTGACTGTTGTGGTATTTACAAACACAGACCCCAGATTTGTTTGAAAGGTCAGCGTTCATGAGTTGTGATGTGTTTGTTGGCGTTTCCATGGCACCATATAATGATACGACTGCAGAAAATGCTTATATTCCCAAAAGTTTCATTGGGTTACCTTCCTGCTAGCTTACTAAATTGGTAGTCTATGTGGTTTCTAGACAGACAGTAATGTTTATATTTGTATCCATGTTGCTGTTGCCTAGCAGCTGTGTTCTCGCAACTCAAACACCAAACGTACCATGTACACAGTTTTCCTAATTGTAACCATAAGCTCCTGAATCACATTTGAAGCCAGCGAAAGATTTTGTAAATATTGCATATAACCAATTAAATCTCACCACACCTATGTAAATTCCGAGATGGCAGATATAATTTCTTTCCTGCCCATTGCAGCGCTACTCAGTGCTTCCACTAGTGTCCCCCCCCCCCTGGATTGTGAGTAAAAGGGTAAGTCTCTCTCTCAACTCTCTCCCCCTTTCCCTATTGCTCTCTCTCTTTTCCACCTGTCTCCCCTTTCCTTCCGATTTTTCTCTGCTCACCCCAAACCTGTCGAGTGGTAAAGTGCCTTGAGAAAATGTATATTATGATTTTGCACTACACAAATAAAATAGAAAATTTTAAGTATTAACCGAATTAACCGACATGGACAAGATAAAGTTGATTAAAGGCTACAAATGTTGTTTTTTATACATTTTCGGTTGGTTGTCCAATCCTACAACACAGTGGTCAGTCATGTATCGTTTTTCATGTGTCACCCACAAGATAGCAAACTCACCTTTCTCCAATTCACATCCTTTACTCACCACACACCAGCTGCTGTTTACGTACTAGCACACCTTTAGCTAACGAATGCTGATGGGGGTGTGGTGATTTTGGTCATATAATTTGAACGGCACATACTGTTCAGCTGCTGTCCTGCTGACGGACTGGTTCATGTAGAACAGACCAGTGAGAAAAAAAAGGCGGGATTGCCTGTGATCTTCTCACAACTTGAACACCAAGCCTACAGCGTACACGACTTATAAGTTCTAGCCAACGAAATGTCATAAGAACTTCCCACGTTGTAACTATAAGCTCATGAGTTACATTTGAAGGCAGCGAAAGATTTTATATATACTGCATTCAACCAATTAAATCTCACCACATCTGTGTAAACGTCAAGATGGCAGACATAGTTCTTTCTCCCCAGTGCAGTGTTTTCAATGAATGACTGGCTATGGCAGTTGAGGCTAACTGCTAAGAATATTTTTGTTTGTTTATTTTAGAGCTCAGACATTTACATTTCCGTGACTCATCCACAACTCACCCATCGCTCCAGGGCTCATTTGAAGAAGAAGAGGAACCAACAGTGGATTTGTGAGTGACATTGGCAGTACTTCCGGGTTCTTCGACGGAAGTTCCGCCCGTCGCCCGAAGGGTCCGCCAACCTCATGTTGTAGAGCAGCTGTCTGTGCATGGTTGCTGTGTAGTTGATGACACTTATTAAACTCGTTTAAATGAAACACCACACACACTAGCTGCTGTTTACACACGAGCACCTTTTAGCTAACTTGTGCTAATCGAGGTGCGGTGGTTGGGGACCCTGTAGTTTGAACTCCCCCGGTTGGGAGGGCTCATCCTGCTCAGCTGCTGCCCGGGCTCCCTGCCCTGCTGACGGGCCGCTTCATTGAACAGACCAGTGAGGAAACAGGGAGGGACGGACAAGGACAAATGAAACCGGAGTGAGGAGGCTCAGACGCGGCGCATGTTGTCAGTGAGGAGGAAGCGGACTGCGGCTCAGTCTCCGGGGCTACGCCTCCCTCTGTCCCGTCCCGTAGCTGCTAACACCGCATCTGTTGTTATTTACCCACCGGCCTGTTCTCCACCGGAGCACCGCGCTCTGGTTCCCTCGCCGTGGACGCGTTTTTCCACCCGGAATGCCCCCGAACCACTCGGCTGACACGGTGAACGGCTGACGATGGCTCCGGCGCGGATGGTTGGCAAAGTTATGGCGAGACTTTTGGGAAGTGTTCAGCCTCTTCGCTGCGGACTCACGGCCAAACGTCCGGCTGCATTTCTTCACACGGTAAAAGGCTCATTTGACTAATTATTGTAATTCGGCTTATGTTTTTTTTAATGTCCCTGTAAAACTATTCAAGTTGAACGACTTCCTGCTCTGGGAACAGTGGAGTTGGGGACACTTGGTCGCTTTGAACAGCGAAGTTATGTCTTTGTTTCGGGCTGGACGATAAAACGATATCGATAATTATCGCGATTTCATCAAAAACTAAATATCAAAGGTTGGATAAATATTGACGTAATACACCATGTCAGCACATTGAGGAGGGATGACACATATTTGATCTACCTCAAATTTGTTTATTGTTTAACGTGACATGTATTGATATAACTATTGTTTTGTATATATATTTTTATTTTCAGTGGTGAAAAGAAAAACATTATACATATTTTTCTCCATCCGTTATTTCTTTTCTCCAACACCTGGCCACGTTTATTTACATGTCTTGATGTAAACCTTATTTAAAAAGATCTAATTTTCACTTCATCCTTCTGTGTCCTGTTATTTTCATCCAGGACTTTCAGGAATCCCTCAGGTGCATTACCTACCTCCACAGGGGGGTTACATACAGTCTAAATGATCGATCAAGCCCATCTGCCCTGAAAAGTGAGCAGGACTCACCATTAACTAAACATTATCTCATCTCGAAAGCAGAGCTCATTCAATTACTCCCCTGAGAAAGCTGCTCAGTCAGCCGTTTAGAGAAAGAGACCATGAAAATGCTGCTAATTATACTCACAAACTTTAAGTAGAGACTTTCTTAAAGCCCAGTTCATGCTTCTGCATCGAATATACCTTCACATAGACGTGTACCCTATGCTGTACCCTGACATGCTTTTCCCGAAAAATGTAATTACGCATTGAAGAGCGAGCTGTGATTGGTCACCTTGGTAGTATAGACAGTACTTCCGTAATCTCCCGCTTCTCGTCACTAGGTTTAACGGTCGTACAGACTATCTCCTCCGACGTCTTTCTTTTCTTCGTTGCAGCTCTTCAACAAAAAGTAATTGCTCTTCAACATCCATCAGCTCCAACTCCAACATGATAACACTCGCCATTGTTCTGAAGTAAACAGATAACACATTTGTAAATAAGTGTAAACCAGAAGAAACTCTACACGGTAGCTTAGAAACTCTACGGCCACTAGAATTTCGGCTCCACGCCTACTAGCATTTCGGCGGTGTAATTGCAGAGCGACACACACACCTACGCACAACTATGGATGCTCACAATGGCCTAGGCCCCGTGTGTAGGCCACGTGCATAGGCTACGTGCGTACCTAGGGCCTAGCTTTGACTCAGAACCATGAATCAGCCTTTACACTACACAATCCCAGTAGGCATCACTAACATGGCTATGCTCTGCAGCATGCCCAGCAGAAGGGTCAATATCTCATTTTATCATATAGTGCATCATCAGGTGCAGGCCTGTATATATAGTCCACTATGAATCATAATAGGAGAGTCAAAGCTATGAGGAATATGTCTGTGTAAATCATCAAATGCAATCAGCTGTTAAGTGTAGTGCTGGACGGAGATGCTGCAGAAAGTGAAAACGCTCATTGCATCAAAGCATCAGCATGAGGTTTTTGTGGTGCAGATCTAACCACACTTGAATAGGCTGTTAAATTGGGCCACTTTCAATTAATTACATTTTATTATCCATGGTACCACCCCGCTGCAAAGAATTGCAGAGGTCAGCTGAGCCGTGAGCAGGCAGATCCCAACTGGACACTTCAAATCTCTGACAGTGCAGGGAGAACAGGGCAAATTGTGTTGCTACGCGCCACAACTGTCTTCCCACTGAGTGAAAATGGCAGCTTTCTGGGCTTGGGATAAAAACACAAACATTATATCTGGTCGGCAGGATGTCATGACTCACTCCCACATGCGAGGATGGCTAAGATGAGTTCTATTTTTAGACTTGAACATATGTAAAATCAGAGCTGCAGTTTGCCTATTTTCAAAGGACATAATAGCAGTGCTCTTACAGCTGCTAACACAACAGCAAAACCCATTTTGACCTCTAATGGTACAAACACACTCAACACATCAACTTAATAGTATGTCCCTTAAAAGTCATTTTTCACCAGAATTTGGTTAAGGTCATGTTGGGATCATATTGATGGATAGCAGATAAGTGGGTTATGCTGGAGACGTACTTTCATTTAGATTGTATACTGTAATGGTATAGACAATCTCTTGTTTTCTGCATTGAAAACTGCAGTCACCAGTGGAATCCATAGAAGCTGGATACAGGGTCTGTTCTCTGTGATGGATCCGACTTCAAAGCATTATTTTTGGGGGTATTTCTCTCCCTCTTTTGTAACCTATGCCGAGAAGGTTTTGTATTCACCACTGTCCATCGTTTTCTTTGCAAGTAAAATTACACAAATACAACTCAACGGAATTCCATGACCTGAAATCTTTGAGTGTGTGAAATTTGGTGCAGCTTGATTTAAATTAAGAGGACTGTTGGGCCTTGACAGAGTAATGTGCGCTCTAAGAGACAGTATAGACTACAGAGCAATTTCACAGTCTGCGTCTTTAACCCCTCCACAGCCTATGGGTGAGTGTTTAGTAATCAGAAGATAGATTTTAGGTGGAATATCAATTTAAAGCTAAAATGGGCGGATATTGTGCAGTTCCTAGAATCCAGGTGGAAATTTATAGGATTTTCCTCACAAAAAATGTAAGATTCAGATATTGAACATCATTTAAAACATCCAGGTCAAGTGTTTTATCAGAGTGGCGGTACTACAGTTAGTTTAAAATAGGCTGGCACAACATCTGTAGAAAACAGCCACAGACAAGTCGGAATTATACTACTATGTAGAAAATCAGTTTTCAGAATCCAGAGAGCAAATGACTACTTTTTTTATCAGGATCAAGTTTATTAACTGAGTAGGGTTTCCACATACGAGAAATTTGCTTTGGGCTTTTAGTGCATAGCACACTCAGAGAGTGAGGGGAAAGATGAAGCTAATTAAAGTAAAAGCTACAGTATCAAAATATTTTGTAAAATAATACGCCAGCTAGAGTTACATAGCTGTGCAGTTTATGAAGGAGTAAATGTGCAATGTAACCAAGTCTTTTTATTTCTAATAAGGTGTGTAGATTAGTGTTAGCAGAGATAATTTGATTGGTGTGTAGATGATGGTTCAAGTTACTCAGATACAATGTTTTGCTGCAGTTATTGTCATATCCTTTTTCACATTTCTTTGATAATATTGTAACAATAACCGAGTCCACAGAAGACATAATACTCTAACATCCGCACTGCCTCCAGGAAGAGAAAGAACCTTCAGGGATTTGGGCTTTTTATAACCAGTAACTTCTGGTTCTTTGAGATTATTTGTTTCTCTTCTGCAGACTGTACTACACAGATAAACATTGTATGATGCAGCTTGAAATACGACTTTGCAGAGCAGCAGCGCTTTGAGAAATTGAAATGACCTGCAGTGTTCTTAATGCAGATAAGTGAGATCGAGTTTGCAGCGACTGCAGATTTTTCATATCCTGTGTTAGCAGTAACACGTGAAAAACACAGTATAACATTCTGGGAAATTCTACCTTTGTTTGCAGTTTCCTTCCAGAGTCAGATGAAAGCATTAATATCAGCTTTTTATCTGAACATCCAGTTTTGAAAGTTTCAGGAAGCTAAACAAGATGAAGAAAGGAGATATTTTCCCTTTGAAACTTGTTGATTTGATGGCAATTCAACATATTTCCAAAGAAGTGACTCTGTTCCTCAGTGTGGAGTGACAACTCTGGTCTTTGTGAAAAGGCAAGAGTTCTACAGGTACAAATAAGGAGGAAACTGTTTTGTCGGTAGTTGGTGTTACAGGGTGTTACACTGCCGATGAGGTAATTGTCTTCACCCCTGTCAGTTGTTGGTTTGTGTGTTTGCTTGTAAGCCAGATTACACAAAAACAACTCTTTAACATTGTGAGATGGGCTATTTTCCAACATTTTCACAGATTTCCCAGTGAATAATTCATGGATCTGTTGGGCCTTGGAGGAGGTATACGCTCTACTGAGTGTCATTCTAGTTTTTTGTTCATTTTCGCATATAAACCAAAGTACGCTTGTTCATAAAATAGAGAAATCCAATTTGTAAAATGCTAATTGTCAATATTAGAGACTAAAGTCATAAAGGTAAAGCATTGCGAGTGTAGAACACAGTTGTGTCACAGAGAAGTAAAGTGATGCGAGGAGAGTTGGCCAGCAAGACAACAGCAGAGGATTTGGTGTCAAAGAAAATAACAAAAGTGCAGATTTGGCAACACTTCAGATTTAACCTGAATGCCAAAAGGAGCTTGATGAGGCAATGTGCCAATGTTGTGTGATGAAGGATTCTGCATCTGGAGATAACCCATCTAACCCACACACACACACACACACACACACACACACACACACACACACACACACACACACACACACACACACACACACACACACACACACACACACACACACACACACACACACACACACACACACACACACACACACACACACCTTCGGCACACCACAAGAGTGGAGCTGCCCACAGTGAAATCTGACATTAAGGATTAAAGTTAATGCACTGCAGATATTGAGCAGACTCTGTTTTTGTTAAATGTCAAGTGTAATCGGTCACAGCGATGTTGTCAAGAGTTTATGACCCAGTGAGCGTTAACACTGTGCCATCCCTACTCCCTACACCTTTATTGGCTTGCTGACATTTGAGTGTGATTAAATGAAAACTTGTTTTGCTGTAATCAAGACAAATATCTGTTAAACCTTTAACCCCACACAGACCTCTGGCTCCATATGCTGTCTGGTACCTTTCACCGTATGGACGGACAATTTGCTGTAAAGATGAACAATGTCATATTCCAGTAAACGTGACTGTTTTCTTAGTGTCAAGAAAAAGGACGTGCCCGCCACAGAGGCAGTTCTTTAATAGGACAGCTTCCCACAGAAATAGAAAAGGACTGGAATAAGCACGTGGACATGACCCACAGGGAGTTTGTCAGACATGTGTTTCAGAGTTGTGTAGATGTCAAGGACCAGTGCAGAGTAACACAGCGGCCAAGTTATCTTTGGTATTGACTGGGGCATCTGGTTGACCTAGTGGTTAAGCCTCATAATACCATATAACCACACCTATCTCAAATTTCAACCATAGTTTCATGTCATACCCCTCCCCACCCCTGTATTATCTTTCTACCGACAAAATCTGATGACTTTTTCTTTATCCGACAAACTAGTTCTGCAGCGTTTCCTGTCCTGATTCAACCTTGTGATGAAGCATAGCCTGCCGTTGTGTGAACAAAAGGGAAATATGATTCACAGAATCTGGCAGTGGAAAAGTTTTGTGTCTTTTTTTAATTCAGGGAAGTGGTTTTTTTGTCTTGCGGCGAGGCTGCAGATTGCAACCAGCTGAATCTCCCTTCCCTGAGTAGCAAAACCTGTGATGGCCTCCAGTTATTATAAATACGAGATAAAAGGCCCTCTCTAGAGCCAGTGTTTGTCCTTTCTAGGCTGCTGTAGAAACATAGTGGTGCAACATGGTGGACTCCAGGGAAGGGGCCCTTAGTTTGTAGATTACTGTATAGACTTAAATATCAGAGCGAGATCCAATACGGATTTTGACGATCTTAGCCAATCCCAATGTTGAGGAATAAAAAAGATCTGATACTGATATATCAGCTGATGGATATATATTTTAACTTAAGTTCACATCCTATCTGCATTGTATTGCATTCTGTAAAATAAAACTTTTCATAAATGCACTTTCATACCAAAATGCTCATATCGGCTGATATTATTGACAACCAATATATTCAGGCTCTATGATATACTGTATTTATTATATACACATTATATTCTATTTCTGCATACAGATCCCCTTAAACCTACATGCTGGTCCTTTTTAAATCTGTCTTTTTGTGGACCTTTGCAAACACCAAATCAATGTCCCCATCTTTTCTGCCAATCTTTTCAGCATTCAGCGCCGTCATTGTGTTCCTCTGGGCTTTAGAGTAACACACTTCAATTGGGGTCGAGTAGTGATTTACTGTGAACAAAAGTCCTGCTCTCAGGAAGCAAATAAAGAAATAAAAGTCCTGCCTCTGCTCGTCATCCTGCACCACACTCCACTTTCTGGCTGCAGTGAAGATGCAGATGAGAAGTTCTTGTTAGTGAGTAACTATTTGGAAAGTTGTCAGGGACTGAGAGGCCCGGCCTGTTGGACCTGCTTGACTAAAGTCCGTCTTCACACTCCTATTGTCTATCAAAGCAATTAAATCTGGCTTTGAATTTGCAGTAATTTTGTGTATACACAGTTTTACATCTTATTATCCTGTGTTATTTTTCCGTCTGCAAACATTTTCTTTCATTTTGACAGTTTTATAGTTTTGATTTTCAGTGTTTTCCAAACATTCATCAAATTGCAGGAGAGATTTTTCCTCTTCCTTTTTTCTCGATGTGCGATACAGAGACAAACCCTGTCTTTCTGTTCTCTTCATTCAGTCGTCAGCACCTCGCTCCGATTAACCTTTTGTCCTCCTAACCTGACTAGATCATTAACTGGATAACGAATGCTTCGTTGCAAATCTTTTTCATGGTAGAGGGCTGGCTGCTTCATTCATGATGTCAACGGGGGAATAAATCAATTTCTCCTCTTGGCAGCTGTCGTTTCTCACCCCAGCCTTAAGGCCAGTTTGTCGCAAGCATGTATACATTTTCCCGTTTCCTTCTTTTTCGAGCCGTGTCTGCAACAATGCAGGATCTAAATCATTCTGTTGTGATTACACGTGCATGCACAAAAACTCACTTTACCTTTGCATTGTGGCGTCAAACCTGTGATGAGGGGAGGAGGGGAAACAGTGCACACACAACAAGCCATAGCTCAGTTGTGACAGGATTCATAATGAAGTGACCTGCTGCGAGACTGCAGGGAAAATGAGGCTGCTTTTCACCGTGATAACCCTGATCATATCTCGAGCAGGAAGCAGAGACCTGCCCTGCTGCAGAAGAGGGACATGGCAGTTTGTCATTGCTCCGGATTTCACACCCCATCCTCTCTCCCTCCTCTGCCCTCCCTCCTCCGCCCTGTTGGCAGGTCATTAATAAGATATGTGTGTAAAGGGTGTAAATACACCTTCAGTGGATTGTATCGACGAAGAACGGTTGGGGGAAATTATGTGGCGCTGAGGAGCAGGTGTGCAGCGCTGTTCCCCCGCAGCGGCAAAATCGACTTCCCAAAAAATGTGCAAAGGACAATGAATAGCCTGCGACCACCCTGCACTCTGAATATTGAGCACTGCAGTAATGGGCTTTTGTTTCGATAAGCAGACAAACGCTCAATTGAGCAGTGAGGGGTGACGTTAGTCATCAAGTGTAGCAGAGTGTCCCGCTCCTCTCCACAGGCTCTTATGTGTCATGTGACGTGATGAGGGCGTGATGGCCTCTTACTCGTGGGTTCGCAATGTCGGCTTGTTCAGGCACTACAATGCTGTATGTGTTTAGAAAGGTGTGTCTGTCTTTCTCCATGAGAATAGCCACAATGAAAATTTTGATTATGTATGCAATTCTAGGGCTGGGCCATAGAACAATTTCAATGATTATCACAATAGGATTTTCATCTATCTAAGTATAAGGCTTATAGATGGTTTATATGTTTAAAACCAGAACCTTTGTTCAGGGGCAACAATTAGTCTTAAAACTTAAAATGAATAACAATGTAACATTTATCATGATGCCATAAATCCCAGCCTCTATTTATGGAAATGTATTTCATTCATTTGAGAAAAAAAATCTGCTCTGTTTTTCTGAATCCAAAAGATTATCTCAGGAGAAAAACTAGAAAGCACTTAGTAGAATGCAAACATCCACCGAGGCCCAGCAGTCTCCTCTTAAAACCACATTAAAGATCACTAGATCCAGATCTTCTTCTGGCTCTGCACCAGTTGAACACACTCTGACACAAATACCTGACCCCCAAACATGCTGGATTTAGCTAATCAAGATCCATGAATTATTGTTGTCATCTCGCAATGTTAAAGTGAATAAAAGAAATCCTGGATCCACACCAAAATGTAATGGGTTCTGTCCTGACCCATAACGCATCCTTCCACCTACTAACAATTGCAGATGAAAACATTACCTCCTTGGTGCATTTAAAAAAATCAGCTCTTGTTTTTTTTCCCCAAGAGAAACTCTCATTTAGCCAACTTTGAGAGCGTTGAAGCAAATATGTCCCTTAAGAGACATTGGGAGATGCTTGTGTACATATAGATGACATTGTTATTATTTTTTCGGCTTCGCTCTGGCACTGCAGGGATTGCTTGGACGGAAAGTACAAGATTTTGATCTCTCTGTTAATTCAGAAAAAGAAAATGTAGCAGAAGTTTTTTTCTCAAGTGAATGCAACCCTGAGATAGCTTCCATTTAATTGTGTTTGCTGCGATAAACAACATCTTTCTGCCGTGATGTGTGCGAGAGCATTTGTAACTGCCACACTTAGGTGAGGGAAGTAATAACACAGGGCAAGGCTTTGGAAAAATGACTATTATTCATCACGCAGCAGCATTGTCTGCCACACTGGCCATATTCAGTTGATTTAGAATGGGATTGGTATGTGTGCATCCAGCATATAAACTGCCTTGAGGCAATCAGTTGTGGAATTGACTCGAGTCACTGATCTTACACACACACACACACACACACACACACACACACACACACACACACACACACACACACACACACACACACACACTACACTCCCCTTCAGTAAAGAGACAAATAGCCTGGCTGTCCCCCTTGATGCTTAGCTCCATTTCTACTCTAGTCACATTTCCAGGACGAGAATGTGCAAATGTCGCTCAGCTCACTCCACTGCTAAACAATTCTAACCAGAGGTGTTTGCTTATGAGAGTGAGATTGTATACAAGCATTTTATGCCCATGCAGCTAATGTATAAGTCGACAGTCAGCACCTTTTTATAAGTCGACAGTCAGCTCCTGCGCCCACTATGGCTGGGGCAGTCGGGGGTGACCTATAAAATGCTGTGGCAGGTTGTTTATCATAAGCTGTTTTCATAAATGCACAAAGTCCGGACATTTTCCTGAGCTTTTCTTGAGTGAGCCCATGTGAGAATACAGCAGGAAAATCCACAGCCAGTGAGTGGGCTTGTTGATGACGTTTCTAATGTACGACAGAGGCAAAACTGAAAGAAGGGAAGAAATATCTCTGAATGCAAAAGACGCGCCAAACATGTAGAGGACGCCGGCAAAGATGTCAACATGGAAAGACAACAGGATTTGAGAGCTTTTGGCGATAAGGGCTGATACAGGTGATGATGTGCTGTAAACAATAAATACGTCATGTCCCGCCTCCTGCTTGGTCTCACCAGACGACACCCCCCACCTGAACGTTCCTGGGAAACGGTCCGGTTGTTGTGAACGCATCGGAAAAAGTCCAGGAATATGTCTGTACCTAAAAAATCACAGAAGATTTTCATGGGTGCTGTGATAAACACTGTGAGAAAGTACACATTTCTCAGTTGTCAGATATTTTCTGTACCATTTATATCGTGGCAGCTGTTACGGTT
Source organism: Hippoglossus stenolepis (assembly GCF_022539355.2). Classification (NCBI taxonomy): domain Eukaryota; kingdom Metazoa; phylum Chordata; class Actinopteri; order Pleuronectiformes; family Pleuronectidae; genus Hippoglossus; species Hippoglossus stenolepis. Next base: position 20,253,279 of record NC_061484.1, read on the forward strand.
TTACATTCATGCCTCCCTCGGATTTCAGTCCTCACTGTTTTTTATTTAATGGGGGTCTGCACGGATTTAGTATTATACTTCAGTAAAGTCCGAGGCCTCACTGGAGACCGGGTGCACTGATGTGTAGGTGGTAAGGCTCTGACGGCTCTCAGCTGTAAAACAACATCTGCAGATCTCACACAAGCTGCTTGAATTTGTCTCTATGGGATCACTTGGTTTGGCTCTTGTTAGGATTTGCAGCATTCATAAAATCCCGTTTTTCCTCCACAGTGTGATGCATTACTTCATTAGCAAGCTCCCAAAACCATGCAGCTCAAAAATGCCTGTAATCCTCAGTAAACATCAAAAAAATATTTTCAGGCGTATATGCCCTTGTGATATTTCACCTCCTCGATCTCTGTCAGTGTGCGGTTCAGACCCGGGAGACAGAACCCTGTAGTCATGTGGACAGTTGCTCATTAAGAATGTGAATATTATTTTTCCTGCTCCAAACCATTGGAGTGTGAAGAACTGCACATCCGGCTTCTGCTTCGCCTCTGTGCCTTCAGGCTGGTCTGCTCTCTCACCACATGAAAATGGGCGGCTCTCTTCCTCCTCCTTAATGCGATATTGATCGAATAAACGGGGCAGGACGCAGGCCCCCACATCCCTGGTTGCTGGTTGGACTAAGACGTATTCAAATAGGTCCCTTCTGACCACTGTGGAGGAATCTGTTGTTGATGTTACTGTTGGTATATGTTAGTATATAACTGGAGGACGTATTATTGTGAATCATTACCCTGCTATGACTGGACCTACCATTTGAGATGTTACATCTGAAATGCCTCCGAAATGACTGGAAATTTGCATATTGGACATCGGCGATTATGCAGATCTATGTACTGATCCAATACCACGTCAGACATTAGTGCAGTGGCCATTCTAAACATGCCTGTTTGGAATGGGCTGTTTGCTTGGCCTGTGGTAATGCTGGTTACAGAAAACTGACGGTTTTCTCCTGTAGTGTAGTGTAGCGTCAGCCAGAGCTAGCTTAAATGGCAGCAATTTGGCAATATTAATTTATTAATATATAGACTTTAGTTGCGAGCTATTGATTGTTGTGTATTCCTATATTTATTTATTTGAGATCTTTTTCAGTTATGACTGTTAAACTAGATGATAAAAGATGTTCTCTGTTAATAATTCTGTGTATGTATTTGCTTTTCAAAGGGTTTAACCTGAGCCAGGCCAAACAGCAATAGTAGCAATCATCATCACTTCCATACAGGGTTAAAATACATTATATAGGCTGTTATTTTTTTAATGCATGGGCATAAGATTGGTGCTCGGTGTCAGCAGATGCACAAAGTCAAGGTCGGAATCTGCATTGGGAAGGGAAAAGCGGTCTTGGAACATCTTCAGCTCACATGCTTTGTGTCACGTCCCAGGGGCTTTAAATATTGAGTAGACGTATGCATTAGCGTTTAAAGTAAAAAAGGACGACGCCATAGGAATGAACAAGCACAAGACGGAGAATAAAGCTGTCTACAATAATCAAGTCTTCCTTATGAGTGGGTTCTCCATTACCTCCAGGAGTGTAGACACGCTCGAGGTCTTGGGGAGCGATAGCACTCGCACACCGGCACTTCATTAAATACGACGGCTTAAATTTAAATGAAAAATCGTGCATCAGCGAAAAAGAGCCGGTGTAATCTGCAGAGTAATACTCCCGGTTGATCAGGTTACTCACTGTTTGGAAAGGGAGTGAGAGGCATTTCAAAAGGCACAATTGTTGCAGTGGAAGAGAATCGTATAAAGGTAAAAGCTTTCTCAGAGCAGGGGCCAAAGCACAGAGAGCTTAATTGATGCTGCTTGCTGGCAGCGTGACCTCCTCTTCAAGAGGCGCTGCATCTATTTACTCTCCACTGTTTACTGAAGGAGAGGTTTACTGTTGAACTCTCATAACAAAGCTGGCAAAAGTCTTTTCACTGTGTTTTAATGTCCTCTTTGTCTCTGTCTTTCTTTCTGTCCCTCCCTCCTTCTCTTCTCAGGCTCAGCAGAGGTGGCCTCCACTTGGACATCAAGCTCTTTTCTACAGCACACTCCCGTCCTCCAGTGGTAATATACTGTTACTACATCCACATAAAGAACTGTTCCCTGACACACGGCTGTGGGACCAAACCCTCTAAAAGTACATTTCTTTTCCCTCCTCTTTGTGTTGCAGATGTGTCTGTGAGGTACAAATATGGCCGTTTGGTTCTGGAGGTCCCGTTGCCATCCAGGAACGAGAACTGTCTGTTCTTCCTCCGGCCCATGCTGATGAGCGTGGGAGACCTGATCACAGATCTGCAGAGAGAGGACCCTGGACTGACTGCTTCTATCATCTCCAAGGGTATGTATCGTAATGACGAGGCACGTGTTAGCTGCGCACACAATGGGCGGACCACATTCTTCAGGTGTAGTCAGTCTGGTCGTTTTTTCTGTTGCAGCCAGGTTCAGTGGGTCGTGTGTCGTTCACAAGAGTAAAGTGTAAAGGTTTTAAAAAGTTAATCAGTAAACAATAAAACAATAAAACCTGTAGTATTTTCATTTTATGCTACTTTATACTGATAATCTACTACTTACTCTACTACACCACTTCATTTATTCAAGATACAAGTTGCAAATATAAATCAATTAAGAAATGGTGATGTATTGTAATAGATTAAACTACCAGCCATATATAAAGTAGTGGAAATTAGCCCACTTCTACCAGCTGCTGCAACAAAGTCCTTTTATTGCATCAGAAATTATAATCCAGTGAAATATTCCGATCCTGTAAAAAGGCCACACTTTTGCTTTTGCTACTTGAAGCCTGTTTAATTCTATCCGTGTTCATCCTTTTACTTTTACAATGCGTGACATTTACTTCTAACAGTATTGTTCATACTGTGTGTATTTCTACCTTTTATTTAACTAAAAGACATGAATACTGCACTGCTGGTGAGTTGTTTCACTTTCTAGTACAAAAGGTCAGCACTGCTTTAACATGCAAACTTTATCATAGTCTGTTTGTGACCCCTAACACAGGTTAAAGGACAATTCCACTGATTCACATGTTTAAAGTCTGTTTACAGGTTTTGTGGGGAACTGCTGCGTATCAAAAAAAACGTTGTTAGAAGCCTTTTGTTCACGTGAAATCTGATAAACTTTTGGATCAGTCTTGGATCAGTGTTTGTCGAGGCTCAGGTTTGAAAATGAAAATGAAACTTAGGGTGTGGTGTGAGGAATATGCTGATCAGATCGCTGTCACCAGCTTTTTGTCTCTGCTTGTGCTTAGAGGCTTAAGGCTACGTGAGCTGCAAGAATAACAGTTTGGACAAAGAAGGATGGATTGAATAAACAAAATATAGCTCTTTCATTGGTTTTGATCCTTGTCCTTTACATGTAACCTCAACCTCTGTAATGTAGATGTGCTTTATTAACTTGAGTGATTTTCCATTTTGATGTGCTTTTATATGAAGTATTAAAAAGGTCAGATTATTTTACATTTCACAAGAAAAAACTACAGAAAAGGTGCAATACAGGCCAGATGTATAACATTGTGTTCAGTAAATGTTTACAACACAGTTCCAGGGGTGTTTGTCTTTGTCCGCAATGCAGGACAGTTTCTGGAAAGACTGGAAAAACGTGCTTTTAATTCTTTAGCACTCTGGCCATCGCCTCCACCTTACCAGTACAACATGCAGGAGCATTGTTCAGAAGCTGCTGAACCGTATTTTTAAGTAGATAAGGGAGGTTCATAGGTCGGGTTTTATTATTTCATGAAATGGGACGTGGTAGAACTGCACAGCATAAGTTTATTTTCGCCCATATATCAAATTTCTATACAGGTACCTTTATTGAAGCTGTAAATCACTGACTTTATGTCTGGCAGTTTAATGTCTGAGGTTAATGCTAGAGTGAACTATTGAGCATTCCATTGTGTTTGGTGTTAATGTGAGCAGTCTGTCTGAAAACTATTCCTACAGAAAGTTGTTTGATCGCAGTAAAAGGACTGAGTTCTCTATTTGTCTTCTGTCGACAGACGGAGAGCACATACCCAGCACCACGCTCATCGATGCTCTGCTGGAAAAGGAGTTCCAGCTCGTCATCAACGATGCCGTCTACGGTGTCAAAGCACCTGAAAAGGGTATGAAACACATTTCATCCCCACCATGAGATAATTTTGCCTGCCTCTCAATTACACATGATGATAAAAAGCAGGATTTATCTCTCCATTCCTGACTCCTTGTGCCCACTATCGCAGTGTGTGCATCCAGCGAGCTCGCCATGGAGCTGGAGGACATGAAGTACGTTGTGCACCTGCTGCACACAGCGCTCCACATGCCCGAGCACCAAATGCTGAAAGAGAGGGAGCTGCTGGAGAAACTGGACAACCTCAAACAAGAACTCTCGCCTCTAGAGCAGGTAGTACATGCACCTTTCTATCTGCCGCTACATGCATTTGTCAGTCTTTCTTTTTAGGACAGTGTTTGGAAATTGAAAGATTTCATCTCTGTCCCGAATCAGCCGTTAAACAGTCCCCCTTGTATAATTTCCTGACAGATGAAGGCTCAGCTGTCTCAATCAGCAGAGTTCCACAGCTCCAAGGTTCTCTGGACCGGCATGGCCCTGCTGTCTGTGCAGGGTGGAGCTCTGGCCTGGCTCACCTGGTGGGTCTACTCGTGGGACGTGATGGAGCCTGTCACTTACTTCATCACCTACGCCACCAGCATCGGAGTCTTTGCCTATTACGTCATGACCAAACAGGCAAGCCACAGGGACATATATCCCAAATATAACTCAAGGAATAGTTTGACATTTTGGGAAATGTGATTGTATCTTGCCAAGAGTTGGATGAGGAGATGGATACCAGACTCACACCTATCCGTTTAATGGGATAGGTGGTTCTCATCTATCACTAAGAAAGCAAATTATCACAATCCACAAAGTGTATTTCTTCAAAGTAGTTAAACCAAAAGTTCAGTTGTGCAAACTCGTGCATTTGTTTACAGATGTTTTCTTCTCCACATTAACAGCAAACATCATTTCTTCTCTCCCTCAGGATTATATCTACCCAGAGGCTAAAGACAGGCAGTTCCTTCATTACTTTTATAAAGGGGCCAGCAGGAAGAGATTCAGTGTGGAAAGATACAACGAACTGAAGGATGAAATGGCTCAGGTTAGTTGATGTGTCGAGTTTTTACTATCTCCCATTTAGCTAAATCTTTAGCTACAGATACACAATGAAGAGTCACATTTAAAAATTAAAAAAAATATGGATGTAGTCATGGCTGAGAAGCAAATACATTTTGCAGTTCAAACTGGAGGCGAGTTGGAGATTTATTGTTGTTTTTGGTCAGCTCTCACTGTCTCGCTCTCTCACTGTTGTGGGTTTCTGTCGGAGCCGATTATCGGGGAGGCTCCGACTCAATTGGTAGCATTAAGATTATATTGTAAACCCCCCCACACTTCAGGATTATTTGGGCACATAGTCGGCAAAATTGGGTTTAACATTGGCTCGATTATCCTCCAGTGATTATGCTCCAGCCTTAACATGTAACCTTCGAGAAAACAGTTTTCAAGAGGGTTCAACACTTGGATGTTTAAATCCCAGAGAAATAATGATTAGTAACGACAAGTGTTCTGTGTGCGATTGTTTTCTGTGTCAGGTGGAGGAGGATCTGAGACGCCTGAAATATCCAACTGAACTTCAGCTGCCACTCGAACAGATTCAGCCAAAGCCATGAACCAAAGTCAGGCCATGAAGAGTCACTGACACACACACACACACACACACACACTAAGGAGCAAAAACACATTTTCTTTTGATAATGGTCCCTTTTTAACCAGGAATCAATATCATTCTGCGTTTTGTTTACAATATTGATAATGATGCCATTAATATCTCTGAGAAAAATACTAACTCTGAAGACTGTTGAAATAAAGAGTATTTCCCCAGCACTGGGAGCATCTCCTGTCTGTCTCTGACGTCTGTTTATTGAAATCTCAGAGACTTTGATGCCAGTAGACACAATGACGCTGTTTTCTTTTAGTGGATGAAGATTTGCAAACAATTTCTAAAATAATCACATGAACAAAATTGATGTCACACAGATTTTATTGTAAAAAAAGAAAAAAAAAAGTCAAAAGATTCAGACCACAAAAATACAGAATTAGCGTTTGCTGGTAGTTATGTATTTCCTGAGTATTGGTCATGCAACACAGCTGAAAGTGTTTTAGGTCCACAGTACGTGTTTTAGAACAGGACACCCCTTCTCCCTGAGGTAGTTTTCCACATTGTCGTTTGTTGCTGTTTTGGGTGCAAATACGCAATATTAAAACGTAGTACTGTAAACTGCTACGCCACACAAAGAACAGCACAAACATGGATTCCCTTTTTGGTGGCGGGGGTTTGGACAAACAGCTTGTTAACGTTGTCCCTGGATAATGCGTTTACGTGATCATTGGTGCTTATAGAGACAGTTAAACCATGATGTGAACAATATCATCCGTATCATCAAGCACTGGTACCTGGTTGCTGTGCTGTGATGTCAACTGCCTCGCAAAAAACAGATTTTACAGCTTAAAAAAAACAAATGTCATTTGACATTTTCAGCAGAGACAAAAAGAGAATAAGACAATATTGTTGTGGCACCACAGTGGTTGAAACTGGATTAAACAAGGCAATGGAGACTCGCTAACACAGAAGGTGGTCCTTGGTCATCTTGCAGTTAAGTGTTACAGTGGTTGGATAAAATAACAGGAAGGAACATCTTACAACATGTAGCGATACAATACATGACGACCACGAATTAATATCTCAAGAGATTAACCATTGATTTCACATTTCTGGCATAAAAAAAAAGCCTCAAGCAAAATTGCATTCACTTCATTTTTGTCTTTATAAAGTTAAAATTAAATATGGAGTCACCCTGAGACTGGACATTTTGGGCCAGACAGCTTCTCAAAGGGTAGAAAATGAAATCATCTGGTAAAATACATTTACTATAAATATGTAAAGATGCATTCAGGGCTTCCACCAGGAAATAGCACAAGTGGAAATTTGCCCAGATCCTGAATTTAATCACTAAATAACAGCGTATATAACATATATAGCATTTGCTATATAAGATGCTTACTTGGCTCCTTTCCCTCCTTTTTAATATTTGATTTCTTAAAAATTATATTAACTTTAATGATGTTACACATGTGGCCTTTGCTAAAGGATAATCGAGTTCATACACTTTTACCAACTCATTAATCTGAGTGGCTGTGCTACAGTACGCTGAAAACACAGAGCTGTGCCGAGTATTAAAGTTGAGTTTGCAGGTAAGACTTGTTAAATATATCTATTGCACACATGTAGCTGTGATGAGTTTCCAATATACTGATTCAGCTTTAGAAGGCACTCAGGGAGAGCATACCTACACCAAGGCTAACGCTCCATCTCGCCCTGTGAGAAAAATACTAGATCCTCCCTTTTTGTCACGCCATGCCCCTGCACAATATAATGGAAATCTGTTCATTAGTGTTTGTATAATCCTGCTAAACAACAAACTCAGAAGAAAACATAACCTCCTCTGCCGAGGTAAATACTGCAGGGCTGCTGTATTGGATTACATTATAACCTCATCTTATCTACTTGTTTCATGTTCACATTAACACGAAAGAAACGGTAAAGTACAGTAGATAAGTCTGCAAATCATTCACTGATTTACAGGCACCTGGTCAGTAACCACATCGCCTCTACCTCTGATATTATCAGCATCTTGATCCTCCTGTCACGTTGATGCAAACCTTTAAAATCCCCTTCATAAACTGAGTCATGGTTCAACCCAGATATGAAGACTGATTTGTCAATGTGAAACTTGGGAAACAGGTTTCAGGTGCGATCGCCTGAGCCCGGGAGAAACTTCACATTTCACCTCTTCAGGGGAAATGCACATTCCTGTTATTTTATAACCACTGATTTGATTGGAAATTCTACACCTTTAAATTAGCTGATTGTTGAGTGCATCGTTCAATAATGGTGCTCAGCAACAACATACAGAAGTGGACCACAGGAAAAACATCATTTATATCTGGATTTAACAGAACCTGTTGCACAGGAAACAATAAAAAAAAACAGCTAATTGAATGACTGAGATCAGAGACTGTTACTTTTTGGGTCTGAAGTATAGTTTCTTGGTGAGCATTGAAGCAAAGCAAGGTACTTGCTTCTTCCCGATGGCGTTCCGGTCACTAGAGTTCCCAACGCTCCTCATTGACACTTTTCTGTTGACCAGCGTGAGAAGCTCTGTGAATTCGAGGGAATCCCCGAACTTCTGAAGCAGCTCACAGAGATCCTGGATATACCAGGATCCATTGATGGTCTCCCGGTGGGAATAGTAGCCTTAACAAAGGACACAGAAGAGGATGCTTACTGACTGGACAGAAATACAGTGACTTTAAAGCTGTTTCAGACACAAACTCTGGATGTTGTCCGGGTCAGACGTGTTCACAACAACAGGAAAATGTCCAAAACCTTATCACGAAAAGCTCTCAAATCTCTTTGTCTTTCCAAATTGACTTCTTCGATGGTGTCTTCTACGTGAGTGGCAACGCTTTTTCATCCTGAGATTTCCTGCTGTATTCTCACATGGGCTCACTCTGACATTTTCCAGATATTTTTCTAAGGGTTTGTCTGGCAGGAAAATGTCCTGAGCCACTGACTCAGATACTTGCGTTCTTTGTTATTTACGACACCTCTAATTAATTACGATATTTTTTCCACTTGTGCATCGTTCATTGTGTTAGAAACTTAATCAAAATGCCAACTAACCTGCTGTGAATTTGTATTTTCTTTTGATATTTTGACACAAATGTTCAGACTTCAGTGCATGTCTGAGGGCAGCTTTAGTGTGAATCCCCCCCCGCCCCAGAGCAGATTATGACTGTTAAACCCACAGCTCACCTTCAGCCACAGAATAGCACATGAGGAAATCAGCTCCAGCAGGGAGGGTGTAGACGGCGCTGGCATCCACCACCACCTCATTCGTCTTTATTTCACTGTCAACTGCATCGAAGGCCGTCACTGGGTCATCGTGCTTGTCTCCGCGGCACGCCTGGTGACACACACAGCCACGGTCACGTTTTAAGTTTGCGAAGATTTCAAAAATCAAGCTTGGTAATACTGCATGTTGTCATGTTCTTATATTAGTTACCTGCAGTATAAAGATCTTTGGTTTTCCTACAAGGCTCTTGCACTTGTCTCCTTTGAACATGGCTGTGATGTCCTGGATGGCGATCTTGCCGTCGAAGGTATAAACGTGGTTGTTCTCACCGTGGCTCAGGAAGATGAGCAAAAAGCAGTCTGCGTCTGAGTGATTGGCGCCGGCAGCTGGTGGGACGGACGGTAATTGTTAATTGTAGAACTGAATGAGACGAGTACTACAATACAGCAAGGAAACATGTCCGAATGAAAACTAGTAGTTTAGATAGTACTAGTAATAGTTAATTATTATACTACCTCATGAATATACACGAGTCATTGAGAGGCGATCGTGTGTGTTTACCTGAATTGATTATTTCTAAGACCTCCTCCTCTTTGTAGTTATCATAACTTTTCACGTCAAAGTCCAGAGCAATCAGCCTGAGGGAAGTGAAAACTGGTTTAGCAAGTGAGAAAAGACAAACACAAGAAGCACGGAAAACACTGGTAATTCAAGATGTTACCACAGACTCTTAAACGTAAAGCTGCAAAACAGGTGCAGACAGGTTGCTCTTAAGCACACAGTCATTCTAAACACAGTGTCCCCCCCCCCCCCGCAGCCAAGTGATACCTTCTCTCCAGGTTGTAGCGGTCAGCGTTAGTTCCGTGCCGGTCGTTTAAGCCCAGGCGCCAGAAGAAACGCTCCTGGTTGAAGATGAGCGCGAGGCCTCGTCGCTTGTTGGTCATCTTGTACTCCTCTGCAGGATCCAGAGCTAGAGAGCTGATTTCAAAATAAAGCAGTTGAGTATTACACGAGTACCGGACCGGAGTGAAGTGAGAATTTCATGACAGTGAACACACAGTAACAAACAGAAACCTTTATTTTACCTTCTGATAAAGGCATCTGTCTCCGTTAGGTTCTCCGTGCATGCTATAAGAAACATAACATATATGAATAGTCTACGTAACGAGGTAGAATACAAGTATAGTAACAAGACAAGTCTGGCTTTATACAGGGTTTCTACAGGTTTCAACGAGATAAATTAAAGACTTTATACGACCATAATGAATACAAATTCGAGATCTATGTCAAGTACGACAGATATAAATGAATACCGGAGTCCGAGAATTATTTATACTCGAGTGGAGTGGAGTGAAGAAATACATTAACATAATCAAGACCTACCTCAACATATTTAAAACCTATGCAGACCCCTGCATAATATTTTAACATATCTACGACTTTTTATAAGGCTTGAAATTTTGATTATTGAATTTTAGACTTTTAAAGAACCTGCGGAAAGCCCTTTAATAGTTATTGTTGAAAATACATTACGCTCATTGAAATCATTTTCCATAATTTTTATGGCAGACCAGGTGATAAATAAAGTATTATAATTATATTTTATGTCACATCATTAGAAGTGATTTATGTGATGATGAGGATTTGCAGCGTCAAGGCTGTAAACTGTTTGCAGACAAATTTAAATATGTGTACAGATGATTTAAAGTAGTACTTTTTAGAACCTTTTATGTATAAATGTATACAACCTTAACAGATACGACACTACTCTTCATGTGATGATTCTATTTCTGAATGTTTGCTCTGTGTTATGTTTATATTTTATACTGCTATGGACCTGAGATAAAGCTAAACCAACTAACATAGGATGATTGAGCCTTTTTCAGGCTGAAGTGAAACTGCAGGTGCGTGTGGTGCTCCACTGCTGCTGGGGTTGGGGTCAAGCAGCCATTGTTCCGTCCTCAATGGCTGGATGACAGGTGGAGAAAGTTGGCAAAGACCAGAGGCCAAAAGTGACACCTCCACACACACCACCCTACAAATATGTAAACTGTGTGTGTGTGGAGGCAGCAGCTCGGGCGGGTGTTTGACAAATTAGAAGGTTTTTATCCCCCGTCTGTTTGATTCTTGGTTTGTTTGATTACGCAAAAGATTTGGTGCAGCTTGTTAGAATTTAAGTGGACTTTTGGGCCTCGGTGGACGTATGTGCTCTACTGAACGCCATCCTAGTGTTTTGATCTGTCTGTTAGCAGGATTGCAGAAAAACTACTGAACTGATTTCCATGGAATCTTTTGGGGATGGGTGGGGCATGACCCAAAGAAGAACCCGTTAAATTCTTGGTGTGGAACCAGTTCAACGGGAGGATCCCACATTCCTTTTCACTTTATTTAACATTGCGGGATAGGGTGTTTTTTCAAAAAATGTTCCCTGACTTCACAGAGAATAATTCATGCGCAAATTCATTATGTAGATCTAGATCTAGTGAATTTAAATTGTAGGGCCTCGGTGGAGGTATGGGCTCTACTGAGTGATTTATACAGAGTTGCCAGTTTATTAGGAACACCTAGCTAACACATACACACGCACAATAACACAATATACCTCCGCCTTCATGAAAGTAGCTTTTGTTACATTTGACATACAATTCATAAACTCAAGATAATCAAAGCAAAACAATCAACAAAGCAGGACAGTGACAGTGTTCACTCCAAACTTTGTTGATTCCTGTTAAGTTTCTAGATGACAGGAAACGAAAGTGATATCCTGACATATCTTGACATGTCCTGACATATCCTTCTGCTCCTTTTCATTAAAAATGTGAGATTATGTGTTTGCATTTAAATTGTTTTGTTTGGTCGATGAATAAAATAAACTTATATGAATAAATAAGTAAACATGCAGGAATAGTAAAGTCTGGGTTGCTGATTGATCTCACTGTTTGAATTGACTGTACTTTGACCTTATGGGTAATACAACCTGCTTTCTCCAAACATTTACCTGGGCTTGTTTCACTTTTGTTTGGTTAATTGAATGTGGACTTTACTCACCAGCCCTGTCTGTTGCGGTGTGGCTGTCTCTGGCAACAGTTCCTGGTTAGATGACACAAAACACCAATCACATGCTGACACTGAAATGGTTTGGATGACATTAGAAACCATTGTCGTGGCTTTGAAGACTCTGATCTAAGGCGTCGCGGCGTTTGCAGGAGAAACAAGTCGGGAAAATGCAAAGTATTCACTCGTGTATTTTTAAAATGTCTCAAACAAGAGTCCAGAGAGGACGTGTTTACTAAACGTGTAGAGGTGTTACCTTCCAGTGAGTCTCCCGACGACATGATCCCAGCTCCTCTCTCCTTCCTCCGACAGAAAAATGAAGTCCCTTCGCCAAAAGAAACACCGACGAGCCAAAGGTTTAGCCCCTCCCCCCACACGCGATATCATTGGCCGACGGAGACCACCGGAGAACGCGGTTGGCTCTCGCCTCCGTCACTCCAAGGCGGACGGCCGGGACTTCCGTGTTTGCCACATTGCGACGTGAAACTCAGGTAGAGCGATTTAATAAATCAATTAAAGTGACCAGATGAGCAGAGATTAACATCTAATCCAGACAACTGAACTTCAGACCTTGGTATTATCACGTAGAATCCAGTTTAATGCCCGTTCACCAGCCGAAGTGTGGAAGACAATTAAAAAAAAACAGTGAGTTTAAGACAAGATCTACAACTAATGACATTTTAGGATTTACTTCCTGTTCTATTCCTAATAATTATCAATTATCATTATCAATAATAATACAGATTCAGTTTAATTTGATTAAGATCACGTTAAATGTAAGTTTCACTTCTCTACGAAACATCAAAAACATGCCACATATATTTTGTTTTATTATTAAACAGTTCAAAAGAAATATATTACTATTTTATTATGATTGTGGTTACTGTTATTTTACAAAATCTTTTATGACGAAGGAAAGTAGCAAATCCTCAGATTTCAGAGGCTGGACTTAATGTTTGGTATTTTTTAATAATTTTTTTGTGTGAAAAATACTGAAATGATTACTTAATTATTTTTAAAAAACAGCTGCTAATTATTTTTGGTTGAGCAACTTATTGGTTAATCGATTAACAAATCATTAAATCATCGATCATAAAAAATTACCTGGATAAGCATGGATGGGTGAATTAACTAATATCTGATTAATTTTAGATCAGAGGCCTGGAACATTGGGGATCGTAAAGGAAGTTTTGCTAAAATTCACATTTACGAACACTTTAACTTTAAATAAATGATAGCGAAATCCTGTTTAATTGTTCAGACCCCAAACTTCAAAACCATCTGTAATAACATGTGCTGCATAAAAGAAAAACAGTTTCTCCAAAAATGTCTATTAATGACTGTAGTACACAATGATATGTTTATTTATTTTAATGACATTTTAATCCAGTGCGTCTCCACAATGTTATCACATAGTGCGTTCCCCTTCATGCGATACTTTTTGATTTTATAAAAGTCAAAAACAAATACAAAATTGTTTTAGATGCTGTAGAGACACATTCTTTACTCACTTACCAATCACATGTTCCTATTAAGCCCATGGGTGATGTGGCTTGTTTTACATCATAACTTATTGAAAGTTTCCTGCACATAAAGTAAAGTGACGATAATTATAGGGGAAAATAAAGATATGGTGAGATCGTTAAATCAGTTTGTTGTGCTGAGTTGAAAATCCTTTGCTCATTCACAGAAACAAATGCTACATTTAAACCTCAGAAAACCTTATATATTATAATATTTCCTCTGTATTCTTACACCAACTCAAATCCTCCAGGTTAAACTGACTTAGCTTTGTTGGTCCTTCACATTCAAAACCCAGGAAAACCCACAAATATCTCAAAAGACAAAACACATCACACAGTTTTTAAAATATAAATAATTAACTGCACAGGAAATATATTAATTGACCAGAAAGATAAAGTAGTGTAATTTCACATTTACTTGTCAAACAGAAGGGTGTTTTTCAAATTCAGACAAAAAAAAGGGGCGGAGCAAGACTGTCCACACTCTGTCCCTGAGAAAATCTTCGAGTGTGAACCAGAAGGATATTGCTGGGGTCCCTCTCTCGGAGTTGTGCTTCTGAACCAGTCTTTTATAATCCTGTTTCTGTGGCGGTGTCACAGTTCCTTCTTCATTTCATACTGACACACACAGGAGTCTTTCTGGCTGTCCAGGTATGGTTTACATCCCAGGTGCATCACGGCATCGAACAGCAGATTCACCGTCGTCTCACAAGCTGCCGAAGTGGAGAGAAACAACGATGAAGGAGCGACGAGGAGAACAGGAGCATAAACACACGCACTGGGCGTCGAATACAGATTTTATTCTATTTTATTGTAGATTCAGATTTATCAAAGAACTATCTTCATTGAAAGCTAAATCAGATTTGCTAGATCAAATTTGGATTCTCAAATATAGATCTTGAGGCATTTTCAAAACCTTAATCCTGATCAGAATAATCCAGATGATTTAATCCAGTGTTTAAAACAAACGATTGGCAGGATGTCGCTGATTTCAGTCTAGATTTTAGGAGTAACTGCCAATCAGACTGTGATCAGTGTAATTCAGATGACAGATACCTGTGTCCAGATATGCAGGGTTTAAAATAAAGCCCTCTATTGCCCCCTGCTGGACAAAAATAAATTTCAACAGTTTGTACACTTGACCAGCATAAGCACACGTAAAATACAATCTGTAACTTTCCACAATTACTCATAAACGTACTTATGTGTACATTAATTTTATAAAGTGTAAATGTCAAACATGGTAATAAGTTCTGCATCTACAGAATCTTAATATCCAGTGGTGATTAAAAAGATGGTTGTGCTGACTAATTGCAAACACTGATACAGTACAGAGCTCTTTAAAAAGTAAAAAAAAAAACATCTCATAATCACCATCAGAAATAGAAATAAGTGAAATAAGTAAAATAAATAACAATGAACAGAAACTGCAAAAGCATAATCACAGACCTACAGATCGTTTGTAGGTCTGTAGGTCTAAATATGGAATTAGGTCACATGACGGTGCCTCAGCCTCTCACCTTGGACACTCTGCTCCAGTCCCAGAGTTTTTTGCACGTTCCTGCAGATGGTCTCCAGACAGTCCTGGAACTGCTCATCGCAGTCGTGCTTCTCTTGGCCGCATGTGTCGTAGCAGCGGTCATGCTTGTTACAGCATTTTGTCATGGACGGGATGCCTATGTCAAACTGGAAACAACAGCTCGGTTACTCTTTGAATTTATTTAGTGTGTTTTCAACCTGGTTCAGTTCAAAAAATGAAACTCAGGAGCTCATGAGCTTCAGAGACAATGAGAACATAGAGTCCTGAAACAGACTGTTTCATATTTCCTTACACTTAAGTATTATTATCCTCAGCTTAAGTACTTACTGATGCCTAATTAGACTCTTGCTGGTGTAATATTGCAAATTTCCCCATTGTGGGACTAATAAAGAATTATTTTATCTTAAATGCAAATGTTCTCTGTATCGTTCAATTTGTAAAATAAAAGATTGTCATATCTGCAATCATGAAAGCAGATAGAGATGCATCTGTGAAAGGCCCCACTTTTGTGTTGCAGCAGACACACAAACAACACACTACCTTGAATCCAAAGAGCGGGGAGCCACATCCGTTGGGTGGCGGCGGCTTGTACCCAGGACGAGGCACCGACTTGTAACCTGTGAGTCAGGAGCAAAGGTGAAGACGCGTTCTCTGGTTCTGCCACTGACAGTTATCTTGTTGTCAGAGATAAACACGTCAGGTACAGACAGTTGAATGTCTAACTGTGACACTCAAGGGAGGTAACACGTGTATCCTATAGCTCCCAATGGATAAATGAACTCAAATGTAATAAATATGTCTCATTATAATGATTACAAACTTATTTATTATTGAATTAACAGGTTATGAAAAACACAGGTGAATAATATCTCCAGCTGTGATGTCTGACACAAAGTCACTGTTAATGTTCTTAAAGGTCCAGTGTGTAAGATTTAGGTGAAAGGGTTCTATTGGCAGAAAATGAATATGAAATAATCCTAGTGATGTTTTCACTTGTGTGTTTCATCTTAATTGTACAAATTGTTGTTTTCTTTACCCTAGAATGGGCCCTTTATATTTAAATACTTTATATTTACATCAGGAGCAGGTCCTATCTACGGAGGCCGCCATGTTTTTTTACAGGAGCCCAAACTAGACAAACTAAACACCTTTTGAGTTTTTGTGACAACTGAAGTCTACCACAGGTTGTCTCTCATGCAACTCCACCACTAGATGTCACTCACTTCTACACCCTGAACCTTTAACAACAGCTAGGTTTTATAAATCACAGTTTTTCAGAGTAAGACAGAAGCTGGTTTACCATCACTACACCTGTAATGACACAGCCCGTCGTCTCCTCCGAACAGATCCAGCGCTGCGTTCAGGTACGTGTCGATCTTGTGAATCCCGTTGCGGATGGTTTTCAGGGTGGCCCTCCAGTCCGGAGTCTCCGGCTCCTGCTTCCAGGCGAACACACGTGGGAACCCCCCGCAGCAGAGCAGCCCCAGCAGGACAACATGGCCCAGGCCCCTGTGGCACAACATGGTCCACGTCACGTCCAGCTCACAGACCCGAACCCGACACGTTGGCTCGACTTCACGTTGTTTATTTGTCGGTGATTTGTCTCCGCGTCATCTCAAGTTCGACTTCAGCTTGTTTTCATGTCACCTCGGCTCGGAGTGATCTCACCTGACGCGGCCGGGCGGTTGACGTTTCCGGGTTTGACGCTGTCACGTGACCGCTGATAGGCCAATGGAGAAGACGTCAGCGGTTGCGACGTCAGCGGTTGCGACGTCAGCAAATAAATAACGACTTTATCTTAACATTCTGAGTCGATGACGTAATACCTTCTGATAGAAATGTTATTAACTGCCTACCTCTCTGTACTATTCGTAGTAGTAGTAGTAGTAGTGGTATTACTGTTATAATTAGTTTCATTAGGTCTATGTTTTGTTTTCAGTTTACTTAAATTTGTCATCATTTATTTATCTAGATTCTTTACACATTTACTTTATTGTGAAGACACTTATTTTTGCCCATGTGTTTGTAAGCAATTCAATAAAGTCGAATAAAGTTTTTCAAAAATATCTACATGTCTGTGATATTTTAATCAATTAATATAATTATATATTTTATTTGTATTTATTAACCACTGTTTTTATGTTATTACAGTTAGTTTATTATGGTCTTCTATTTATCTTTTAATTATAGTTAATATATACATATGTGCAAGTCTATTGCCATCAGACCTGAGATTATGCCTAGAATATATTTTATATTTATCCTATATGTTTTCATTTGTAAGTGAAACTGTTAAATAAAGATAAAAAAAATATTCAGATAGTTAAAATATTTATTAAGAGGTGTACAAAAATTACACTTGTTTTAATAGTTATAATAAATCAATATTCTGATCGCTTTGTCTTTAATTGTCTACATATTATGAAACTGTTTCCCGAAGCCCAACCCCCTGTTATCAACTGTTTATCTAAGGGTCTAAAAGTCAAATGTTTTCAGTTTATCATCATATATGAGAAAGAAATGCATCAAAATCACCATATTTGAAGAAGCTGTAATAAATAAAATTCATCATAAATTGCTAATTCATATTCTGTCGACAAACTAATCGATAATTGACATGTCACTGCAGCTTTATTTTGTAGTATAGAAATAGACCACAATCTACTGAAATGATCTGTCACAAAAATCTCATGACGCATTTTTCACCACTTGATAAACTCCAAGTAAGAAAAGAAATGATGAACTGAGGCTTTTACAACTGAATCAGAGAAACAAATACATCCAGTCTATGGTAATAATTTTACTTTATTTAAATGGTTAGGCGAGCATTAAAGAAAAACCCTTTTCTTCTATAGTTACTGAAATAACTGCATAAATTTCAAACATTCCAAAATGAAAATATACAACCATTTATGAACAACAGTTTCAGTGTCCTTCTGTGATAAGTCCCAACCATCTTCACATTGTCAAGCAGTCAACATAAAAAAGTTTTCAAGTGGCAAAAATCATACATAGCTCCTCATAATCCACCGATCTCCATCCGCACCTTGAATTAAGGAAGCTAAAAGATGCATTCAGTGTTCTTTATTTTCTTCTTTTGTTTCTGGGTTCTTCACAAGTGGACTTTCTCCGGAGGACACCACCAGCTGACGTACCTATAAAGTCTCCCATCTTATATTTATGTCACGCAGATGATGATGATGAAAGCTGTTGGTTGATTTTATAGACAGTGATTTTCTTATGAGTCACTACTCGAAGCTCATGCCTTTACACAATCAAGAGTCCTTGTCCTTCTTGTTTCCAGGAAAACACGAGAAAATGGTGAGTAAACAAAAGAATGTGTCTGGAGCGTTCTACGGTGGGTGTGTAGACTGGTTCATGAAGTCGTAACAAGGCGATTCCTGGGTCGGGCTGGAGTGATGAAGGAGCGTAGTTGGTGGAGGATACGAGGAGATCGACATTTTTAAATTTCTGACAACAGAGCTAAATTATATTAAGATTTTGCTCCTAGTGTAAAGACTCTTCCTTAAAAAAACATGAACATACACATCTATTCATATACATTTACATGACCTAAAAGCGTCCAGCTCATCCTCCTCTGAATAGGCTATTTAGTCTGTCCAGCTCCTTGCAGTTATCCATGGTCAGGAGCTCTGCCTTCTTGCGCATGCGGTCATCCCTGTACACCTTGGCAGCGTACAGCAGGTCTGTTTCTGGATGAGGCCACAAGGAAAACAACATGAGTGGTACGACAAAAGAGACACTGTTAGTGATGCCATTAGTGAATTCAGAAAGTTACTTCTGAGCGTGTGTTTAACCACTCACTTGTCTGTCTCTCCTTCCAACAGTTATTTCTGACATTAGCTACGTAATCCTCCTCCACATTTTTCTCGATCTGGTGCAGCGCTGAGCCTTTAAACTCAGACTTGAAATCTTTAGAGACATAATAGTCGACACGCAGGTTTTCTGTCTGTCGCTTTAAGGTCTGACCCGTGGACCTGGAAGAGATGGGGGGGATGAGGTGTGAAAATGTAAGTATTTCTAACATCCTGTTCTGTAAATTATAGATCACATTTTCTACAAAAAAAAAACAGAAAAGAGCATTTAATTGGGTACAATGAATGCAAATGTGAAAGAAAAGTTAAATAGAGGTAGGATAAGAACAACCTCTGATGAGTGCATGACACATGGTCCTGTTGAGACCTGGTATTAACATCCATCCTAAGAGATCTGATCACAAGTGGCTAATGAAATGATTGTTGTAATCAATTCTTAAGATCGGACAAGTGAATTTCACTTATAGGATTTGGGAATTTCAGCCTACAGTTGCAGGCATCAGTAAACAACTAACTCTCTGTGTGTGTGTGTGTGTGTGTGTGTGTGTGTGTGTGTGTGTGTGTGTGTGTGTGTGTGTGTGTGTGTGTGTGTGTGTGTGTGTGTGTGTGCGCGCGCGCACTTACGGTCTAGAATAGAGGCTGTAAGGTTGAGGGGAAACCATCATCTGGCTCAGTATCGATACTAATATCAGCACCACAATGGGCATCAACTGGATAAACATTGAGAAACCACCCTGGAGACAAACACAGTCCTTCATTTTCAACAGCACAGGCAATATATAGTGAAATTAACACATGTAGCTTTGCAGAGTTGTGTTATTTTTGTGTAGTATTACACGTGTGCTAATAACAATGCATGTATTTCTTAAAACATTCAAGATACAAGGACTGAAACCATCTACGCACATCTCCTCTTTCTTCTGTTCTCTCTTGTCGGTTATCTGTCTGTTGGCTGAAGGTCGTTCTGCCGTTGGTGAAGGTGTGTGTACTTGCTGCAGATAGAAATAATATTAATAAATAATACCGTACAAAAACAAGTTTAAATGATACGTCAACTTTATGTTCATGCTGGACACATTAGGCCAGGAGTGTAATCAGGGTAAACAAATTAGAACCGAACCTTAACGAAACAGAACACATTTATCGGTTTGATGTCAAACCAATTCTCAGAACCACGAGTTGTGGCAAAATTTAGCGTTATTGCCTAGGGCACTAGACTAGAGGTACTAGATCCTGTTAGTCACAAATTAAGCTCTACAGAGAGCTGCATTCAAGTGCTTTTGTCATGCGTGGCCATATAAAAGGAGTCCATTCATTTTTCCTTCTAAGTGTAGGTAGGGTGTGCACCAATAAAAGTGCAAAAAGTACTGAATTGATAACATGGCATCAAAAAGAATGATGATTCTCAGGGTCAAATTATTTATATAGTTAAAGGAAAAACAGCAAAAAGGTAATAACAATAAGTGGAAATGATGAGTTATGAAGCCCTTTATGTGTTCGAGCACTTACAAGAAGGGAAACCTCCTCCGAAGAACATGTTGAAGAGGTCCTCAGGAGTGATGTCGGCCTCAAAGCCCCTGTGGAAGTCGAAGCCTGCTCCGTGTGAGTGACCCGGGCTGCTTGGCTCCTCCCCTCCCGTCACGTCATACTGCCGTCGTTTGTCCGGGTTGCTCAGCACTGCATACGCATTACCAATCTCTGGAGGACAACATGGTTAAGATATAAATTCTTAGATAATGAAAGGACTAGGTCACATGTATACACTAACAAGGTTTTTAACCGGTCATGAAAATCTGTCTCTCTAGTGTTTTACAGGTGATGACGTCTTAGGTCCACAAAATAGTAGAAACTTTACTATAATAGACAGCTGTGAGTCAGGGGTCAAATCTATACTAAACAAGCTGACTCATTTTACATCACATACAGTATTTTCAATATCACATGCCAAAGATGCACCACTGCACCCACTTTTGAAGGCCTCTGTTGCTCCGGGTGCATGATTTTTGTCCGGATGGAACTTTAGCGCTAATTTCCTGTAGGCTTTCTTTAGCTCATCCTCACTGGCTTCTTTAGTGGCGCCGAGCACTTCATAGTAGTCCTTACACCGCTTTATTCTGAAAGAGAGAGACAGGAAATGTGAAAATAGAGGACTGTGGATTATATTTGAAATGTAGGTGCTCTCGTTGTTCTCCCTTTCTTTCTCCCTTTCTAAACAACAGTGTCAGTCAAAGAAACATGTTGATGGTTCTGATTGTACTCACAAAGACTCAAGAGACATTAAAACATATTTCCCAGAGAAAAATAGTTCACAGCATGACCAAGCTTTATATCCCCTGTGGTTTACTGATTTGAAGTTTCTACACTCAGAGATGACACTAAACATTTAGAAAAGCTGTTTGTCATGTAAATGTTGCACTGCTGCATTTTTAAAGACCCAGAGATCATCAGACATAAAAAATATTTTAGTTTGAATTTGGACACAATTTCATGGGAATTCTCCGACACAATATAAGGATATGACCAAATATTGCAAACGTTTAAAGTTATTACCAATCACAAAATAATGACAGCAGTAGGATGACTGATGAAGTCACAGG
Organism: Hippoglossus stenolepis; assembly: GCF_022539355.2. Taxonomy (NCBI): domain Eukaryota; kingdom Metazoa; phylum Chordata; class Actinopteri; order Pleuronectiformes; family Pleuronectidae; genus Hippoglossus; species Hippoglossus stenolepis. The sequence continues at coordinate 20,274,825 of NC_061484.1, forward strand.
AGACTCTAATGAAAAAACAATAATTAACAAGTCTGTTTCTGTTGTTGTTTTTAATAAAGACATGATGCAATTTGTAACCCACTGAGTATTCCTTGAGGACTTCCTTTAAACACACCAGGGAAAGGTTCACTGACTAGGTTTAATAATAATTCACCGGCAGGACTGCGTAACAACCAGGAACATGTTCATCTTAGAGACAAACACAAATTGCTTCAGACACTCTTGTTACCATCAGCAATTTTCTGATGTAACTAGAGGGTATATGTGGGTGATATGCAGCAACTGCATTACACGTTCTAATTCTGGTCTAAAATTAGAGCATGTAGTGGTTACCTGCTATCTAGTTCACACCACTAAATGTCTGTAACTCCCCTCGTGGGCAACACACAACATTCCCATAGCAATAGCTGTGTGCAAAACACTGCAGCGACGACAGTGTCCTCCTTAAGCCCCAGATGAAAGGTTTAGTTGAGTGTGATAGAAACAGTGCTGCTTTCACAGGGCAGCAAAATGGCCGACTAAAGTGTAACAGACTCCAGTACCAATTATGCTGCACTCAGACATGCACTGAACTCGGGACATTTACCCGAATGTATCCGGAGGGGCTCTGTGTGGGAACGCAAAGGTCCCGAACTCCCAAGTCAGTTGCTACTGACATTTTCTAGGAATTTTCTTGCCAGAAAATGTGAGAGTACAGCAGGAAAATGTCCGAAGAACATGCAACGGAAAAAAGACAAAAAGAATACAAATGTCTTATGATGAAAAAGAGGAGCCATACATGTAGAAGAGACGCAGACCAAGATGTGAGCTTGGACAGACAATGAGATTCGAGAGCTTTTAGTGATACGAGCTAATCTTATCAGCAGGATTTATATATCATGTCCTGCCTGGTGCATGATAAACCCTGACGCCACGCCTGAATGGCCTGAATACGTTCCTGTTGTTGCGTCTTACTGTTTTCTTCATATGTTAAATGCAAACTGTCTGGACCCAATTTTCCAGACATTCTCGAGAGTTCACGTCTGAAAACAGCTTTATTGTGACTGAACTACATCATGAAAAGGGAGGACGTAGTAAATGCTTGAATTCTTACCTATGCACACCTTCCACCTGGTCTTTGGTGAAGCCTTTAGATGAATCACTTCCACCAGATTCATGGCCTTCCCTCTCTGGCCGGCCGCCGGTGCTTTCTGAGCTTTCTGCTGGTCTCCTTCTGTATGCGCCATTACCCGCCGAGCTCCCATTCTTCGTTAATGCATCCAACAAAGCTGAAGAAGAGAGGAAGAAGCCATGAGATGAAGATTAATAGCAAATCATTATGTTCAGTGTCTTATAAAGTACATGTCCAACAACTTCCTAAAGAAAAACCTGCCATATAAATTTACATCTGGAATAACCTTAACAGTACAGTAAGACTTCATCTAAGAACTCTCACTTTGATGCCACCAGGCACTTTGCTGGTTGAAAAAAATGTCAGTACAGGAGGTTCGATGACAAATGTTCATGTTAGATGCGATTCTGGGTTTTACGAACCAAAATTCAAAGCAATTCTAATACATCTCTCTAAATTAAATAGTAAGCACAGCTTTACTCAGGAAAATACAAAGTCCAAGTATTCACAGTTAAGATTTTCAAGTAGTAACTTTTTTGCGATAAGCTCCGGCTGGAACATCCAGACCTATAAATCTCGTAATTTTAAGCTTTATCAATAAAAGAAAAAAGGTCCGAGCCAAGAAAATAACCAGCAAAATCAATTTGGGAAAATTTGTACAAATAAGTGTGAGGGAGGCCCTGGCTCTGGTCACCCAATGGGGAAACTTGTGAATACAGAGTGGGAAAGAACAAAAAACCAAGAGGTCACAGAGTTTAGTTTATTCTAAAACTTAGCATCAGTCACCAGCTCCAGGTCACTGTGAATGAACGGCATGATATTTTTCAGCGGGCCATCCTGTGCAAACTGCTGACTACAAATCATTCATCATCCTCAACAGGATATCAATGATTAGCCAGTTAACATGTTAACATGTGGATTAAAACCTAACTTTATGGTGAATGGTCAACTGACAGCATTTATATCCCAGTTTTTTTAGTCTTGGCGACCACTTCACACTACAAGTCTCATTCACTAATTCAGACAGCACATCTATATGCTGCACTTCTTTATCACACACCATTCACCCTCACAGAGAAGCAGTCAGTGGCAATCTAAGGTTTGTGTCTTGGGCATGCGGATCGAACCACCGATGGTTAGTGGACGGCCCACTTTAACTCCTGAGCCACAGCCACGCTAATGGCAACTCCTAAGTAGAGCTTTCTAATTTTTTGTTCCAGTCAATGACTAAAAGGGTGAATACAGGAGGTTGTTGATACATATATATTTAATATGATATCCCTGGTCGTATACTGTATCATATACACTCTTCTTGATGCTCTATCTTTATATATTTTTGACAGACCTCCCTCTTTAATGTGAGCAAATCCACAGTAAAGCATAAGGGGGTTAACTGAGGCAGTTGGTAACCAGCCTACTGACAGTTTGACATACAGGAAAGCACTGCGTAACAGGTGGGTCGTCCCCGTGTAGCTGCTGTGCCGCCTTGAACTGCCTGTAAACCATCAGTGGATGTAATACACCACCATGTCACCCACAGCCAGACCTATCTACACTTTACATTCAGCTGTTTCAGTGCATATGTAAACCAGAAACCTTGTCAGGCCTTCTCAGTGGATGAAAACATCCCACAACAGGAGATACAGACACACATTGTCTGACCCTTAACACCCCTCCTAGGTGATGCACTGTTTAACACCTTTGGTTTCTCTTTTATACAACATCTTTTGGTACTGGACATGACTTGTTACTGGACTGCACAATCTTGTGATGTGAATTGCTTTACATTTCAATGCTCATCCTGTGGTGTGTGTGCATGGGACCTGTCAACACAAACACGCCACAACTCAATCTCTCTCCTTTGGCTGCAATTTCTCCTGTCCCTGGTCTGCCCCTGGTCTCTTGGAAGCCAATCAGGTTCATAATTATAACGTATATGTCGTATTATATGTATATAGATTTTTAACCTCTTCACTCTCAAAACTGCCATTGAGATCAATATTTGTTCAATGTAAACGCCATCTAATTTGTCCGGTTTATCGGTTTCAGATGAGGGAAGCACATTTCTCTCACAAAAAGAAGAAGTCAGATTAGTACAAATATAAGTATAATTTTGTGGGAAATCTAGTTTCAGCATCATTTTCCTAAACAAGCATTCACTTGCTAGCTATAAGCTGCTAGTAAACGCAGACACTAACAGTTCAAACTGAGGGTGCAGGCAAATATCTAGGTTGACGTGTAGTACAATGGTGCATCTCACTATTTTCCACCTCAACGGACAAGGTATGATGCAACAACCGATGAGCTGTAGATCCTCATCGTGGCGAAATGAGTGATTAACTCATTAACCATGTCACCAGGCTGCCAGACTGTCACTACTTATGCCTATGATTATCTTTATTTCACTTTATCTTGTATTTTAAGTTATACTCTTGCCCTGTTTTCACTTTTTTTTTTTTATTCACTCACATCTGCTGTACTGTAATTTTCACAGGCTATGTTAGTCCAATGCACAACTTTGTACAGCTTCAGTTATTCATCTTTAAATCTGAATTTATATCTGGCTTCAAACACTTGTGTCTTTAAACCACCTTATACTTGAAACATCTGTACTGTCACTGTCTCCAGGAGCACATACTTCCTTACAGTGACATCTTTAATAGTAGTTCTGGTGGCTGGCCTTTCATCTCACTGCAGGGAACTTCTTCTCGACTCATAAGATAAGAAGTCCTTTATTAGTCCCGCAATGGGGACATTTGCAATGTTACAGCGGCAGAAGACAACACATTAGTAGCATGCAGCACTTGGATGAAGGAATATAAGGAAATAGAAATATACAACCTTTTAATATTCCCATGCTCTTGTGTTTGACTGTTCTGTGTGATACTGGATGCCTACATCTCCCTCTGGATCAGTAAAGCATCCATCTATCTCACAATAACACACCATACTGAATATTAAAGAGCCTTTTGTGAGTCCCACCACAAACATCTGTGAGTCCTGGATTAACCCATCACATGGAGGCTCTCTCCGGGTCATTCAATTTAAAGATTGGCACCTGACTCGGTTGATCCCCCCCCCCCTCATCCTACATCCACCCCCGGGCTCCACAGGCCTGCTCTGCCCTCACCTGCACACCGAGCCTGCACAGCACCCGGCCTCTCCACTGCACCGTTACCAAGAACCAGCGAGTTAAAATGTAAGCTAGTCAAAGGTCAACCACTCTTCAAGATGCTAACACAAGCAGCGGCTAGCGTTAGCACTGCTAGAATTTGGTCTGACGCGAGCGTAGCCAACTATTTTTTTACCTCTTGCCCTAAAGAAGCATTATTGTGCGTCACTATTAAACACTCTCGTCGCCATATTCACTGACATTCACCTTTTGTAATGTCGGTGTACTGAGAGCAACGCTTTAGCTAGGTTAGCTAGCACAACACCGGAGGCCTCCCACTGAGCCCGGTGTGTGGCTCCGTTTCCTGTTTCCACGCCACAGTTCATTAGTAACTCGTGTTGACAGGTGAACACAGTATTTTGTTACTGCCACACAACGGACAGCCGCGGTTCTGGTGCGAGCCGAACCCGTCATGTTCACCGACGTTAGCTGCGTGCTAACACCTGGTGTTACTGACACTACATGCGGGAGCTGGGTTAGCTCTGTACCTTTGGCTCTGTCGGTCGGGAACAGCCTCTGCGCTTTGTTTAGAAACTTCACCGCCTGCTCCTTGTCTCCAGCTTCCAGGGCTGTGGTCGCTATGTTTAAACATCTCTCTGCCTCGTCCCTGTTCCCTTCCATCTTCTCTCTCCTCTTCCTCCTCCTCCTCCTCCTCCCCCGGCGGAGTCAGCTGATCGGCTCACACTCACTCACACACACCACGTGGTCTCCAGCAGCACTGACAGCTGTGTCACAGAAACCTGAAGGACTTCCCTGCACCATTACACTCTCATTTTATTCCCTGGTTCATGATCTTTAAAGATTGTTTTAATAAATGATTTTAGATCCATGTTAAATTGTCAGTAGTGTAAGATATTTCACTTTAAAGGGACAGTTCACCCCAAAATGAAAATGAACTCATCATCTACTCACCACTATGCAGATGGAGGAGGTGGGTGAAGTGTTTGAGTCCACAAAACATTTCTGGAGTTTCAGGGCTAAACAGTGTTGCAGTCAAATCCAATACAATTGAAGTAAATGGTGACCGATTCTTCAAACGTAAAATAAAAACAACAGAAAATAACATAAAATGCCTCCATACTGCTCCTGTGGTGTCATCCAAGTGTCCGTAAACCCCGATACTCATATTCGAATGTGAAATATGTTTTGGTACCAGCTTCTCAGATGAGATTATTTGCTAGTTTCACAGTTTTCTATTCAAGTTTCGAGTTGGTTCATTCATTTATGATGTAGTTTGGACTTTTTCTCAGTGCAACACAGCCATTTTAATATACCAGCTTGGGTTTAAGGGGAAAACTACATTTTTATACATAAAACAAATCAATCAAATCAAATCAGTTATTGGAAAAATGTATGTATTGATAATTTCAAAAAATGTTGGGGTACAGTTGTGATTCTTTTTTTATTCAACAGTACTACATTACTCTAAATTTTCTATTATTTATTTACTGTAATTTATTCAATCACTTCACAACCAAAAATATAAACTACAACATTAAAAGTTTTAAAACTAGATTGTGAAACAGGGTCCCTCCTCAAGACCAAGGGAAGATCTTCTAATGCAAATTATATAGACAAAAACTGAACACTGTAAAGGTACAGGTCTTTCAGGGCCACTGGACATTAGCCCACTTTGTCCATTACAGCTTTGACCTAAAGTGTCCAAAGTAAAAGTACTTTAACCACCTCCTGGAACTCAATTAAATTATTGATACTGGTTTATCAATGTGCTGGTCAATGTCATTTAAATTACTTTACATAAAGTTAGGTTGTTTGAGCCAGGAGTTCCCAAACGTCTTAGCCGACAACCCTCAAAATAACCAGTGCCAGATATTTGTGACCCTCATTACATGGCTGAAGCATACAGAGGATACTGATTTGAACTAGCAATTGGAAAATAATATAAATTACCAACGTGATTATATTTCCTGCGGTTCTGTAATTCGACTGACGCTGTCTCTAATCATCATCATCGTCGCCTCAGGGGTCATGTGGGTACAAAGAAAATCAGAGGCCTGACCACTTTAAACAAATATTTTCATATTTTGATTTTAAGCTATTTTGTCTTATGTAACAGTTGTGGCTAACATACACTTTCTGCTCATCCCTAAACAGTTTGCAACCCCCACCCCCCTTGGTGTCTTGCAACCCATGAGGTCCCGACCTCAACTGGGAACCAATGGTTTAGGGTTAGGGGTCGGTACCTCAGATCTCAACTTCAGGGTGATAGAGCCCCTTAAGAGCCCCCAGACAATCGGAGGGCTCTGAGATGATTGAACCCAGTGACTCCAAAAGACATTGGTGGTCTTTCAGTGTCAGAGTTGAGATTTAGCCAAGAGGCCAATCGTGGTTTTGTTTTGTAAACAAAGAAAAAAACCACAATCGTCTTCTGACCCAGTATTGACGAAATGACATAAGTCTTATTGATCTGTATGAACTTTTGTGCCACATTAGCACATATACATGGAGACCTCTTCTGAACATCTGGAAAGAATCTAAATTCCAGTGTGAGCGGTTGTTGATAAAAATCAAGAGGAAAGTCAGATACAAAGACAAACACTTTGCATATAGGCAACATGTCATTTAATTACAAGACTCACAAACAAATGAGTTACTAACAACAATATTTATTTTAACTTGGCTAAACTGTACTGGGACATGCACATTTATAAAAATAGCATCATCATCATAATCGCAAGCAAGCGTTGATATAATGTAAAAACAACTAAGACAAGTAAAATAGCATCAAACTGAATATCAAATTGTTGAAGTGCGATTCAATGGAAACAAAGACACTTTAGGGAAGTTCAGTAGATCAACATCTGAGGCTGCTTCTACTTCTATGTACTTTTTAGACATCGCTCTGTGATGGCTGCGTCGAGGCCCCATCTGGAGGAGGTCAAGTTCAGTCACAACACAGCTTAGGGAGGCACAGAGAGTTGAGAGAGCAAGAGTCTCAGGCTTTACCACCTTCTTTTCGTGAAGACTTTCCTGGGGTCTTTATGCAGGAGTACGTGAAGGGGGGAGTTTGGCCGAAAAGGAGCCCATTGTGTTGAGCGCCGCATGGATGCGGAAATGAAGCCTGGACTCCATGTTGTAGTCTTTGTAGTTCAGCCTACAAAGAAGAGCACATATTAGCACCTTGCGTAATACGTTAAAACCACAACAAACATGCATTTGGCCTCTTTGAACAAACATGTTAGGCAGGGTTCACAATAGTGCAGCTAAAATCTCCTGCTGCTTTCTTCATGTGTAAAAAGCAAACTGGAGAATGTCTGGCCTGAAAAAAGCTCCAGTGAAACGTGCGACAAACTTAATGCTGGATGCATGAAAAACAACCCACCAAACCTGGAACCAACACTTACTTGACATTTTCGATCACCGTGATGGCCTTCTTGATGTCGCCTTTCTGCTTGTGCACCAGGCCCAGCTCGTACATGCTGAACGGCACCAGATAGTTCTCATGCTTGATCTCAGTTTCACTGGAATAAAATAAAATGAAAAGTCACCTCAGAGTTTAAAAGTGCAGCGTTATGAAAAATATAATAAAATGTCATTGCAGTGATTCCACTGTCACATTCTAAAATGTTGTTTTGCTATCACCGTCAAGTCACTGACGACATTACATTGTGATCATTCCCAAGTAATTCAATTCAACTCTATTGCAGACACAAAAGGCCCATATCTATAAGTCTCTGTTTGTTGTGTGTTTGGATCAAATGTATGCAGTTGACTTTAAAAGGACCTCACCTGGAGATGACGTGGTTGAAGCACTTCTCAGCCTGGACCAGACGACCCAACTCTCTCAGACACAAGCCCTTCAGCAGCTGGACGACGCACTGGTCGTCTACGTGATACTCCGATGGGTCTACACGTTACACAAAACAAAATGCTTGTTAGTGTCACTTTAGTATGATAAAAGAAAATGTAAAACACCATTAAAGTTTAACAGTCTCTCTCACTTGGATCATCTCTGAGCTGCTGCTCTGCTCTTTGCAAGGTGTTCAAGATGCCTTCAGTCTGCTCAGGCCTTTTTCCAACTATTGTGAAGCCGTTCCACACGTACATCATTTCCTGTGAAAAACAACAAGGAAAAACATGGCTATGGTTTGAAATGGTGTCATGGTTTTGTTGATTTCCTGAAAGTAGCAGAGTCTGCGCATGTTCTTACCAACGCAGGGACGACCAGTTTCACAGGGCTGGAGGAAGAGTATCGCTGGGCCTTCTTGGCTGCAAACTTCTCTGTTGGAATCGATTTCCCAGCGATCCTAACTCTGAGACCCTCCACCTGCCTACGAGCCACACGTCTCACATTAACTGCATTGATAAACAAAAGAGTAGGGATAGATTTTGTCCTGTCCCCCAAACACACCTGAATAAGTCCGCCACGTTTTCTCCCAGTTTGGTCACTTCTTCCTCTGGGAGCATGCTCAAGATGGCAGCCTTCTGGTACACATACGTAGCCTACGAGAAAAAAGTAAACAACTCGTTATGAGGGTAAAACAAGAGACATCAGAAATTCCACCTTATGGTAAAGTGAGACTAGAATTACTGTTTTATTTGTTACCATTTGTTTTATGTGATAATAACTACTGTTACAGGACAGAAACCATCTTTGAGAAATCTGTATTCGATGTGTATTTTGACTTTTTAGTGTGGCTCATGCCCCAGCAGATAACATGGAGAAGCAGCTAGCCACCAGGGGGTGATGGAGAGACACTTTTGCCTCATTGTTGGACATTTGTGTCAGATCTGAGAAAATTCCATCAGATATCACATTCATGAGAAATACGCTGAGAACCGTTTCTGGCTCAGAGGCATAAAATAGTTCCGTGAGATACCTGGGACCACTTGCTCTCCTTGCAGAGGAGGTCAGCGTATCGATACGCCTCCTTCCAGTTCTGTTCAAAGGAGTAGGCCCACATCAGCTCCCAGTAGCAGAGGTGGTGAATCTGATGCCACTCCTGCTGTGCTGCGATACACGCCAGGAACTTCTCCTGGGCCTGCAGAGCAAACCAGACTCAATGAATTTCATGACTACAGCTACACAAGAGGAGCGTGCATCTTAAGTCAACACATTACAAATACTCACAAAGGTGAAGTTTCCTTTGAGCAATGCAATTCTTGCAATGTAGAAAAGAATGAGCGCCCCCTAAGGACCAAATACATAAAATGTATTCAAAATGATATGATTTCACTGGGCAGGGCAATAAAAACACAGTATGTGGCATCTTCAGTCAGAATCAGCAAAACAAACTGCTCACATTAGGGAACTTTTTAATGTAGGGTTCAAGCAAAGCTTCAGACTCGGTCAGGTCTCCTTCACCAGTACCTGATGGACAATAAGAGAGGAGGGGAATCAATTTATAATGAATCATTCCAAAATAATGAGAAAATTCTGTTTTATTTCATATATAATGAAATGAAAAAAGAAAATACACAAACCGAGTATGACTGTGATGTAGAGATGAAACATCAGCAGGGTCAGGGTGCTGAGGATGGAGCGCAGGCTATTGCTGGCTGCTCCTTCTCTCAACTCTGACAAGCCCAGCTCCTGTTAAATGATTAACAAATTAATCTTTGATTTAACATAAAAACATTATAAAAGCACTTATTCCATGAGGCCAAGACGTGATATCAGACGACCCACCCTGTCTCCTGAGAAGCCCAGATACTCCATCAGCCTGAGGACTCTGGCTGGAAGCAGAGACAGCATCTGATAACAAAAAGACATGGTTGGTTTGTTTATTACGAGATGACTTAACACAGCATGACAATGCTGTTTTAAGTCCACAGACAAGTTACTTAGGTTTTGCATTCCTGCATAACAGCATACTTTCTGGAGCCCTCACCAGGTTAAAGGATCCAATGCCCATGTTGACGCCTCCTCGAAAATGAACGTGTGTACTCTTCTGTTTTTCCAGTTCTTTTGCGACAGTGGCCATGGCCTGGCATTCCCTGTTTGAGGAAATGACACGTTAAGACCCATTGAAACTCACTTAAATATGATAAGAGCTTTAATTGTCTGTTAAGGACCTTTTCACCACAGAAGTCCCTCCCCCCCTCCGGGTGTCTTACTTGTAAATCTGATAACTGTTACGTATTCTCATTCCGCCCTTGATGAAGCCGATGATACTCTCATCCAGGAACGTGAGCGCTGCCTTCTGGAGCAGAACCTCAGCATAGCACAGCTCCGCATGCACCTGCTCTGTTGGATAAGAACAAATCATTCATCATTTTGAAAATAAAGAAATTAGTAGAGATTCATTTGAATGGAAGTGCTTCTAATAAATTATTTGGATCTGCTAATGAGGTTATATAATGTGGTGCAGATTTAGATAAAATGCAGACCTAGTAAATTTAAATGTAGTTTCGTAAGGGCCTCCGAGTGCCATTCTAATAATGTCATGCATTCAGATCTCGATGTGATAAGGTCCAGTTAAATGGGTGGAAGTATGTCATTAAGAAACGGCCATTGAAAGTTTCCGGTAATTCAACATTAGCAAATCTGTCATGCTTAATATCCAAGGTGAAGAGTCTGGAGACAGTGGTTCACTCACCCTCTGTCATACTGTCAGCTGGTTGTCTGTACCACATGCTGGTCAGAGTCTCCATGATTCCCGTTTTTTTCCGAAATCTACCAAAGTTAAGGAACACGCAACATTTTAACTAGAGACCAAGTGAAATGTAGCGGGACAGTGTTTCCATTTTCTAAATTACAATCTGCATTTAATATCTTACATATTGCCCAGTTGTCCCAGTATAGAATTATGAACTTACAAAATTACAAGCTTTTAACATTGTTGAACTATTTCTCCATACCCTTGACACGTCTGCAGGGATTCTCTCAGTGACGTCATGGCAGCATCCATGTCGGTTGGGTCAAAGGTCATGCCTGCCTGCATCACCAAGATGCTGCTGTAGCCCATGGCGTGGTACATGCTCTGGTGCTTCCTGACGGCGACAGATACAATGATATTTATTTTATTAAACGAAATGAGAATAATACCAGCAGTCTTTAGAATCAGCGGCATGTAGACATCAAAAGTCAGCTGGAGTGTGTTACACGTGCCAAAACTTACCAGGGTTTCAAAACAGCCAGTGCATCAGCAAACCTGTTGTTCAGAAAGAGGTCGAGGGCGGAGGCGCATTCCTTCAGAGCGGCATCCAGATCCATTTGAGGGGATCTGAATGAAAGGGAAATGGGTGTTAGGCTTCTAAATAACAACACATGTAAATCTGACCCGTTATTCATGAACATCAGGAGGCACAGTATCGCCAAAAACTTCCACCTCCGACTTTCGTGTTACCTCTGTGAAACTTTGGGTCATTTTTCTTATTTCGCAAACATTCTCCCTGGTACGACTCGTGTTAATCTGAAGATGTGAGAAGTGCATTATGTCGCTGAGCAGATTGTGAGCAGGGAGGTATGAGGAGGAGTCAGACAGCTCATCACTTCAATGATCCCGGCGTGTTTGGGTGTGTCAATAGAGCACACTGGTCAATGGGCTGCCTTGGAGCCTCCAGAGCTATTTCTCGCCATACACGGTGAAATGCATGCCCACAGGGGCCAATGTCAGCTTAAGGGCCCCAGTTTTCTACATATGTAGTGAAATAATTATTTAAAAAAAAAAATATAATAATCACTATGTGTTAGTTCTGCAAAGGTATTGTACAATGCTCAGATGATAAATCTCCTCATTTGACCAGAGGCAGCGTGTGAGATTACGTGGGGGGAGATCAAATGACCATGTCACAACTAAATCTTTGTTTAAGACAGTGGTTTCTTCTTAGGTTCGGTCAAGACTGAGAAATAGGATTCTCCACGTTTTCTCTTATATATGAAACATAATCTACTGCTTTAGAATAATCAGCAGTGTGTTGTTACACATTAAAAATACTTCACAAGTAAACATTAAGTAAATAACAGACAGCATTTAAATGTCACTTACATCGTTTCATCACTGGGAAGGTTTAGGTTCACCTGGAATAAAAGAGGAAAAAGATATACAGAGATTAATTTTCCTAAACCCTGACAAAGCCTGATTATTATCAATAAACCTCTTTCATTAATTCAAAGCAGAGTACAAAGCAGACATATGGTGTGCAGACAATAAAATACCATCACAGCCAAGCATCTGCGTCAGTTTATCCCTTGCTGATCAACTACACTACAGATGTTTTGCTTTGTAAAAAAAAAAATTCAAACCTGGCAACACTGTGGAATTTTGCATGTGATCAGTGAGTGGTGGGTGACGTTTGCACGCAGCTGCCTGATCAAATTAAACAAAAACGCCAAGTGGTCATGCACAGAGAGGACGCACCTCGCAAACGGAGCCTACCTGCGTCATTGAATTATCCATCATCTCCATTGGATGCGCAGTTTTTTGTAGAGTTGCGCAGAACTGAAAGTGCGACTTAAATAGAATAAAAGCGCTTGAACCACGCAGATAAACTGATAATTAGACCTCCCGCCGTATTTATGGGCTAAGAAAACGGGAGTGGCCACATCTGAAGTCCAGCCCACGTTTTTCTGGTCCTCCTCACGCCACAGAACATGAAGCAGGACGGCATCAGGATTTCTCTTCTCCTTAACAGCACTGAAAAGATTTATCTCACCACATCCAGAGTTGATCGTTTAAGGAACAGTGGCAATGCTGTAATATGAAATAGTCCATTTCCAGTTAAAGCTGCACTGGACATAATAATTAGATCATTTTCTGGCTTTAAAATATGAAATAAATATGAATATATGCTTATTAAATATTTTCGAAAACTCTGCAGACATCTGAATCATGATAAGAGGCTTCGACTACCAGCTGTTTACAAGCCAAAGAGTTCTCACAAAAATGTCATTGTTTTTCTAAAGCTTATAATATGTTGTTGTATTTAGGATTTTATTTTGTTAAGTAACAAGTAACCTCAGCTGTCAGATAAATGAACCTGAGTAAAAGCGCAGCGTTTCTTCCAGGAATAAATACATAACACGGAAATAGATATTCAAGGCACTCAAGCTACGTACTTGATAAACAGAGGCAAGGATATGAAGGCGTCTCCATCACAAATCACCACCACGTCATCAAGGGTCAAATTCCCCCAGTTGCTCCATGACCAGTCAATGGTTTTACTCATCTCTATCAGGACGGGGGCTGTTTTACTTTTTGATCACTATTTCGGAATATGTGCTTACATGTGATGTCCCTTCATAACTAATTCTCTCTGGTGGTTTTGTCATTTCTCCTGCTGCGCTGCTCTTTGCTCTTTGAAGACGATAATTTCAAGAATTTCATTAGGGGTTGAGGCCTGAAACAGTTTGCACAAGCAAAATAAACAGTTAGATGATTGATAAAAAATGTTAAACAAACTTTCCAGTGTATTCTCATTGTGTTAGATAAGAGGAAGTTTTGATTCAGTCTCACACATTTTAATACAGTTTCAGCTATTCTCTTGCAGTGGGATCCCCTCTCAGCAACACTGGCAACAGAAATATTGTATCTTAAACACATGCAGTTGTTTTATTGTCCTGATCATCACCAATAAAAAACTGACAAAAACCTCCTTGAATAAATGTGGCCGTGATATGCGTACACTACTGTACAGATTTGTTCCAGCCATTATTTAAACGTTTCTTATTCTACCACATAGAAACATCTTATATCTGGTGAGAGACCTACTGTTACTAATTCGTCATACTAAATACATATATAAACCATGATGGAACTAGTTTATTTAACTGGCAATGCACAGAGAGGAAGCTTGGATGAACTGGGACCGTACAGCTGACTTTAAGATCACCTGGACAGAGCTTTGGAAGTCAGAACCAGCCAGACTCAAGTTCCTGATCCAGGCAGAGTATGATGTCCTGCCAACCTGCATTGTTGGGGTCCAGCGGATAAACTGTGCCTGGGGAGAGGTTCTCTGGAGCATTATCTTAGCTGCTGCCCGAAAGCCCTGGGAGAGGGCAAGTACTGCAGGCAGTAGCTGACACCATCTCCACAGGGATCCAGCACAGAAGGCAGCGCCCATAGGCACAACATCACCTTTGTCAGCCTGGGAGAAAGACATCAGGTGATGCACAGGGCCTCAACTGCTAGTCACAGCCCGCGACCGGCAGCTGAAGGTCGACCTATAGGGAGGCCAGATGTAGTTCTAACATCAGAGTCGTCCAAGCAGGTGGTCATGATGGAGCTCACTGTCCGTATGGAGGAGGCCCACGAGCGTAACAGTGCTAAGTATCTCGATCTGCTGTGAGCCCATTGAGGTGGGCAGCAGGGGCTTCTGCACCGGACACTTAGTCGGGAGTCCGAGGGTTGCGGGAGAGAAGAGTCACCAAGAACATCATCACAGAAGCTGCAGTAAAACCTCCCAGGTGGCTGTGGAACCGGAAGGGAGAACCATGGTGCAGCGAGCCACTTGGACACACGCCAGGGGATGATCACCCCCGGCTGGGTCGCCACAGTGAGGGTGTATGATGATCATAGACCCGAAACACCTTGTGATCCTGGTGTGTCTAAGTTGCACCATCTGGTGTTGAATAAACTAGAAACTCTGTTCTACCCGCAAGGCAGCTTAATTCGAGGGATCTCTGTTTTGGCTGTTTAATACTCAGAAATAGTGTGTTTTCATGTTTGAATAAGTTAATTGGAGACAAATTGAGTCATATTTTACCTACATCAAGGAGGTTATGTTTTCACCCTGTCCAATAGTCTGTTTGTTGTTTAGTTTTTTTCTCAGCAGGGCTACGCAAAAGCTACTCAGCGTATAACCACAAAACCTCGGGGGAGGATATGACCTGAGCTAAGAAAGAATCCATTACATTTTTAAGCGGATCCAGACAGACATGCAGATCTAGATCTAGAACCTTCTCTGTCACATTGTGACACAGTTTTTTATTATTTAATTCATTTTTTTTTTTTACAATTTTGACACTTTTCCCTGGGAATTAACACATCGAGCTTGATGGAAACAATCTGTGAGTGTTTGAAATTTGGTGCAGTTTGATTGAATTTAAGTGAACTGTTGCCAGTTTTGACCGTATTCCAAAAGCCTTTTATATAATGTTTTGTATAATCTAATATTTGAAAAAGATTTAATCTCTACTCTCTGTAAACTTTCGATCAATTTCACTCAGTGATTTTACCACAATTTAAATTTGTATTTAATTTAATTGTTTTTATAGGTTTTTCTTACCCTTTTGTAAAACACTTTGTAACTTTGTGAGGCGTTTATAACGCGTATTATTATTATTATTATATCTGAACTCCAGACGCGCATATGAGCGCCGCAGCCGCTTCATCTCAACAACTACATTGCCCATAATCCCCCGCGCACTTCCCACTCTATCCGGGACAACATGGCGGCGTCCAGTCGGTCCACGAACAGCAACACAAACATACCAGAGTACGAATATTCCGAGGTCAACACCAACCCGTTTCACATCGGCGGCTTCAGGAGCGAGTGGCTGAGCAGACTGAAGCCCGAGGACTGCTCCTACGAGCCGGAGGAGGAGGACACGTTTGACGCTAACTTCGCCAAAGAGCATGGGGTCGGTGCGGAGACCATGGCGGAGCTGAAGTCCGTCTGCAGGTCCGTTACCTCACCGGGTCATCAACTGTACTCTGGGTTCATATTCACTTTATTCTCTCGTTCAGTTTGACTGGGATACGCAGCAGAGTTTATCGTGGTACCTTCCGGTTTTCAGGCCCATGGAGCTGCTTCACCTTCTGAGCGGGAGGAATCACCATGGTAACCCAGAGTTGGAGATAATTGATCAATCAATCAGATTTTGGTTGTGTAGCCTCATAGGACTTAAGAAGGTGTAACATCCTCTGTTCTTAACCCTCAACAAGAGTCATGAAAAAAACCCCAAAAACATAGTAAAAGAGGAAACATGTAGAAACCTCAGAGAGAGACATGTCACGTGTTCCTGAACACATCAACAAAATAACAACATTTACAACATTGATTACAAGAAACAGTTTTTAGCATAATGGAGAAGTGTGTTTAAAGTGTTAATACGTAAGGAAATGTCTGATGGAGATGAAGGGAGCCGCAATGACAAATGAATTGAGGAGTTCTTGTCAAGTAATGGTAAAATATGTGAGTGGGCGTATTGTATATCAGGCAGACTGGTTGTGATCATAGTCCATGTTTCCACAAGCGCGTTCATGTGGAAGAAGTTGAGTTGTTCATTTCAAGCAACATTGTCAGAACCATGAATAAAGCACCTTTAGAACCAGGGTTTACAAAGTGTGTTGACAGACAAAGCAGATACAGCAAATTTACATAAATAAAAACAATTTATAAGTAAAAGCAATAAGAATACAGGACCACCTGAAAGCAGTGAATACAAATAAGAAGAATAGGAACAATTAAAAGGAAAAATGAAATGTCAAAAATATCATGTAACTAGAATAAAAATAAGCACCAGAAATGATTTCCAATGATTAAAGTCAGGCTCAGAATATACTGTAAATAAGCAAAATAGGAAAACTCAGCGTGAGTATTATGAGACTGTTTCTGCTGACACAGTGTGGAGGATTTATCCTGGAAGACCATCAAAGTATCATGACTATCAGGAAGCTGTGGTTGTTTTGATGGATTTATTTATTCCCACCCGGTCGCTTGAAGTGCTCGATGACTCGATCAGTTCTTAGAAAGATCTTCAGTTGTGATAATCGATTAACGGTTCAAGTCATTCATCAAGCTCGAGACTGTTGGTTGAGTAAGACCTGGAAATCCAGTGACGTCAGCTGCTACTGAAGGATTTGTTAAGACGCACAAAGTGAACCATTGCATGTGTCACAGAGTTGGGACCAAATCTTTTTTTTTAAAACCATTGATAAACTAGAGCGTATACCTCCACCAAGGCCCAGCAACAGTCCCCTCAAATTCAATCCAGCCATGATTATTTTCAACAAGAGCCATGTTTTACTCTGTGGGAAATTGGTAAAAATAATAATAATCCAATAATTGGTGGATCTGCCCCTTTGTTTTGAAAATAATGGCTTCTTTCTTGGCCCATGTCTCATCCTTCAACCAAGTTTCATTGAAATCTGTTGTGTGTTATTTTTGCGTAATCCCACTGAAAATAAAACAAACCAACCAACAAACAGATGGGGGTAAAAACTTGATTTAAAAGAAGCCCTATTAACAAGTAAAGGTCCCTCATGAAGCAGAAGAACAATACAAATGTCAAAAACTTTCCTCCTCTCCAAAAACAATCCTTTAAAACAACTTGAATTTATATTTTTGTTCTACTTCCTTCAACGCTTTGCAAAAGTATCACAGGACTTTGTTTTACTTTCTGTCTCTTTCAGTATCGATTCACTCCGTTGCCATCCTGAGGATGAGGAGCCCGACCCAGAAGTGGTGCCTCCGAACCCGACGCTTCAAACACTGATGTAGGAACCTTTCTCCGCTGTCACAATGTACAGTATAATATGTCCCATCGGCGTGTAATCAAATCCATGTTAACCTATCTGTGTTTTGATTGTAATAGAGAGAGGAAAAAGAAACAAGATTATAAGGCTTCTCTGAAAATCACCAAGAACAGACATGACCTCTACGCCAATGAACTGGTGAGTCCACTGCCATAGATTACACAGAGGAGATTTGAACAGTCCTCTAGGCTGAGAAACAAATATTCCGTTTGACAGAGGAGGTGCCAGACATTCGTATCACTCGGCTTGGTTCCCTGTTTGATTTCCAGGAGCGTTTAACTTATGGTAGGAAACCAGAAGCAGTGGATGACATGTTGCCGGAAGGAGAAGTCATTCTGACCGTCAACGTCTACTATCCCGCCATTTATGATAAAGTGAGTGTTTGCCATTTTTTCCCTCAGGGCTTCAAAAAGCGTCAAACCTTCAAACGCCTGCATCTTCACACACACACACACAGTTTCTTGTATGTTACTCCTCACGGCCCTGAAAGGTTTTTGTCCATTTTCCTCTCAGTTTAACTACGTCAGACCCCACATGACTTTGCTGATGACGGGCTCCCACAGCTTGGCGGACTTTAGGGACGCAATTTGCTGCGTCAGCGACCTGCAAGTGTGCGGCGAGTTCAGCAACACGCCAAACATCGCTCCAGACTTCATCAGCAAAGTGAGTAAACACGTGCACTTCATCTGAAACTCCAAGCACTGTGCAAGATCCGTCCATATTTATTTTGTCTTACGCTGGATACACAGTGGTTAATATTTCCATGTGTTGTGTTTTCAGGATCACTACAAGTCAGCTTTCTTTTTCTTCGAAGGCGTTTTCTACAACGACATGCGGTTCCCGGAGTGTCAAGACATCAGCATGTAAGTTCTGTCTCTAACCCTAACCCTTTAAATGTGGGTGGGGTTAAAAAAAAATTAGGTCAATGGACGGCTAGTGCTGACATCCAAATATCTGTTCTCATATAGTTGAAAGGAATATTTCTTACCCTCCAGTATCTGAATGAAAATCACCCAAAATCCTCATCATTATCTGGATCTGTGCTAAATTTCACTTGTTCATAGATCTCTGAATTATTTCTTGATAGATTTACAAAAATATCGGGGGGAAAAACGCCCTCACCATAAGTTCCTCGCAATGTTAAAGAAAGAGGTGGAAAATAATACCTAGATCCATCACCTTTATCAAATCCACTCCAAAAGTTAGCAAGGTCCTGCTAAAAGTCAAACAAACCGCAACGGAAACTCTACTTCCTCTGTGGAGGGGATCATTTGGGGGTTAGCGTTGGGGGTGTGAGAAATTTCTCCTCCAAAAAAACCCATCACAGTCATTTTTAGTTGAGACACAACTGAAGCATCATGCTCCAGCTTTAAGGTCACTCCACTATTAATGTAAAGATAACAAATGATTGTCTCAGAAAGGTCGCTGTCACGCTGCTGTTAACGGTGCAGCTTATGCATTCAGCATGAACCAGGAGATCTCAGCTGGGATGTCTATATTTACTGACTCCTTGTGATTCCTGTTCGGATTAAAATGTCCCAGCCTGCTGCTCATATTATCTACAATAATCGCAGTCATAAGCAGACTGGAGACGGTATTTGGGGCAGAACATTGCTGTTGATCCGCATCAATTCTCACAATAAAATGCCGTAAAAACTTCAGTTGGGTAATTGTTGCAAGAGAAGCAATTTGCTTCTGTGCAGTCTCATATATGTCGGTCTGTGGCAATGTTACGTAAAAGCGCCTGATGGAGGTCATGTGCTCTGTTGTACATTTGCGGCTGATGCAGCTCAAGCGTTTGCAGGCGCCCATGTTCTCACTTCAATGTGGTCACAATGCGTCCCCGACCATCCCAGGAGGTAGTTTGGCTGATTAGATCACAACCTGTCCTCAATACGTCTTGGACGCATTTCCACCTGTACTTTCATGTGGTCAGGTGCTATCGGATTGAATCTGATTGCCAAAAACGCATGTTAATGCCAAGTGTGAATGGGGTGTGAGACTGATTTGCTTGGTGGGGTCGCACACAAATATGTGTATTTGCAAGATAAAGTCATGAGACAATATTCACTTCGATTTCCCTTGAGGATTAGATAGATGGCAGCGTTTCCGCTCAAATTTTTGCCCCCTCACCCAGGATCCTCAGAAATGGACTCACCAAGAGAAAATCGCAGGACAGACGGACAGTAGAGTGAGAACTGGTGCGTGTCCTGATATGAATGGACGTGCGCTACTATCAATTGCATACACATTTAACCCTGTGTACAAGTTTCCCCCTGACTCCATGTAATTGAACTGATAAGGGACCCGTCCCGACTCTGCATTAACTGATGATACAGCAATTAGAGTCATGTGCAGGTCAACTAATGATCTGAACTTGTTCGGTTTAGAATAATATAAAATGGAGACAAGAGGCAAATCAACTTTGAGGTGTAGGGTTCAGCACATTTTTGGAAAATGACCTAAATGATCAAAAAAGCTGTTTTCCTGTCGGCCTGCTTATGTAATGTTAATAGGCCAAGCACTCGTTCTCCGGTTCATGACTGTAAAGTCAAGGACAAATTAGCCACGTCAAAATGGAAGTGCAATGATTCAGGGTCATCTCAGCTTGTTGCAACGAATCATGAATTAGATGTGCTGCAGCAGAATACAAAAAATGCTCTAGGGCAAATTACTCTTCATTCATTTACTTTAAATCCAATATCACAGTATTCAAATGATCTGTTCCCTAGAGTCATATATCCCTTGAAAAATCATGAGTCTGACTGACACAGAAAAAAGTCTGACTGACACAGAAAAAAGCTTTGTCACTGAAAGACCATTTCATGAGAAAGAAATGAACATGATGCCAGCAGAACCTCTGGATTGAAACTGAGTATAATGTGATGCATAAATTCAAATGTCCATATCTGTGATCTACTTCCTTTTCACGACAGGACGACGATTGAATGGGCAAAGACCCGCAACTTCCCGTCCTACAGCCAGGCCAAGATGGAGGACACGCGCTTCGCGGATCTGAACGTGAAAGTGGGCTTCCCGTACCTCTACTGTCACCAGGGAGACTGCGAACATCTCGTCATCATCACAGACGTCAGGTCATTACTGCAACTAGTACTATGTTCTTCAGCTGAAGCCTGAGGTGTTATGTTTTCAGATGTCCTGTCTGTCCGACTGTCCCATGGCAGGAGACCAAACTGTGGGTGAAGAGAGTGTTGAGCGTCAGCCATAACAGCCCTTTCCCTCTGAGCGGCTCTAACTTCAAAAACATGGCGAGGGTTATTAAAGTTAGTGCAGACAGTGTTCTGTCAGAGTCGAACAGTCTTCTCCAGCTCTAATCCGATGTATTTCTTTAAAATGTTATTGTCAAAACAGCTGATTCAAGAACCCGTTGTCAGGTTTATGAACTTTGCAAAGTAGAAATTTGCCACTTCAAAATATGCAGATCATCTAGGATCAGTTTAGCCTGTTTGAACTAGGGTACCTTCATGAAATGTTAAACCCCTGATGTGAACAGGATACTGTCTGAATCTCCACAAGCATCTTAAAAAGGCACCTTGTGTTCAGACGGGATTCTTCTGTCACAAGACTTTATTGCTGATTCGGTGTCATCACACTAACGGATGCGTAAATGTCTACGAGTCGATTAGCTGGTGCGAAAAGGGCAACCACACAAGAAAGCAGCTCTTAATATTACAAATGTCAGACAAATCTATGTTCGCATCACTCACAACCTCTAAGAAATGGGCCTGGACCCTTTTTCCCCATGTTTGCAGGCTGACACACAAGAACGACTGTCTGGACAAGGAGCTGTATCCGCTCCTCACTCACAAACACAGAGTCACCACGCAGAAGTGTGCAGTTTGCCATGTCTTCATTGGAAGGTGTGTATTAAAACAAGAAAAGATACACGATATGACAGCTTTGGCCTTTTTTTAAACTGCATCTCACATCTTTGGTTTCTGCAGATGGTTTACTACCAACGACGAGTTCGCTCCCAGTCAACCATGTCTCTTCTGTGACAAGTGTTTCCGGATGCTTCACTACAACGACGACGGTTACAAGCTGGGAGACTTTCTGGCCTATCCCTACGTGGACCGAGGGGCCTTCAACTGAAGCTTCTCTTCAGTGACGTGGTCCAGTCACTGATTTATTGCTGTATAATACAGTTGAATCTCTGTTTTTCACAAAGAAATGTTCTTGTGTATATGTTTATTTATTTAATCTGTTTTTTTGATATTTCTGTTTGAAATAAATGGTAACATGTACTGCTTATTCTTTATTGCATTTCAAATATGGAATTGTTTAAACTTCTTCCCACTGATAGCACAATATCAATAATAATAGAGAACATAAGACTGAATAAAGAGACAAGGACATTCTTTTTATGTCTGCATTAAAAACATTTAACTTCCTTAGGAAATACAAACATTGCTTCTTACAAACTGCCTCAGCATTAACATTAAATTTCAGTTTGTCAATGACCCAATGCTTCTATGACTGGAAACTTAACGAGCTGTATCAAGTCAAACCAACAGCAACCATTTCACTGAGTGGTTCATTTAATGTAAAACATACTCAACATTGTTTACTCTTTTAAACAGCCCAGTAAACAGCGGTTTCGCCTTTTGGAGTACTTTACAAAGTTAGGCTGTGAATCTTGGTCCCACATTTGATCCTAAATGCCCTGAAAACTTTGTCTGAAAGCTGAAAGAGTAACTTCAGTCACACCCACTGGAAATCAAGGTTTTGCTGAAATCCGGTGGAAAAACCTCTGACCTTTGATGCAGTGATGTAAAGGTGTAATCCAGCACCCTGTGACATCACTGTTGGGTTTGAATATAGGGGCAACTAAACGCACACCTGTCCACACGGTCAGAGGTGAAATGGGCTCGAGACTCAAGAGATGGTGCTACACCACTTTTCAGCCTGGTGTTAGATCATATAAGAGGTTGTTTTAATTTCCATTTGTTTGTCCCCTTTCCGGGAGGATAACTCAGAAACTGAATTGATTTCCATGAAATCTTGTTGAGAGGATGTGTCGTGACCCAGAGAAGAACCCATTACACTTAGGAGTGGATTCAGTTAAATGAGTGACTTGTCCACTGAGGCCTACACAGAAAACTGCCACACATCCAAGTTGATCAAATTTAGTGTCATGGATGCAATAGAACTCCAGTATAGTAAGAGCAGCTCGAGCAGCAATAACTGCTACAGTCAGATTTAATTGAGAATCAAATGAATGAACTCTGAGATCCTGTCCAAAAAAATGATTACAGACAAAAAGTGTTAGTATATGTTCTACTTTATTAATGGAGGCTGAAACAGGTCGTCAGACAGGCACAAAAATACTCTTATTTACATCTACACTTTGTTAAAAGGAAACAAAAACAACAACTTTAAAACAGACACTTGGACATGTTTGAGAATAAAGCATTTTCTTGGCAAAAGAAACTTTGGCAAACTCGAGGATCTTCAGCGTGCGTATCTGAAGTGATGCTTCTATGAAACGATTATGCGGACGTGGCGACGGTGTCTGTGGCCTCCGTACTTCAATATAACTTAAGCTGAAGATGAGATTAAACTATTGATTGTGTAAATGTCAAAAAACATAATGAAATGTGAAAGAGAGAACATCTATTGGGTCGAAGGTCCTGCTGGTGCTGACCTGCTCTCTGTGAGCGTGCCCATTAAGTACTAAGTTCTCAGCGCTACAGATCTACAAGTGCTAACTCTTCACACCGTTAACCAGATTCAACAGATGCTTGTAAGACGAGGAGCCAGAAAGGTAAAGAAAACACAAAGTACAAAAATAAACCGTGTGGTCAGTCGTTATCAGGGCTGGAGGGTCACTGAAGCCTTAGAGCAGCAAATCCGACAGAAAGCAGTCAGGAATCTGGAAACCAGTGTTTGTCATTAGTCATCGAGAGGAGGTGGACAGGAGGAGATCCCAGTGGGTGAGCTCAGTGTGGACAGAGGAGCAGCAGCAGCAGCAGACCACACTCAGGTGGACTCTTCCTGAGCTTCCGGGGCACTGCAAAGAAAACAAACAGGTTTCAAATGTAGACAGTTTTAATGGAAGAACAAAGATACAGCAGGTAATATTTGATGGTTCTTTTTGTGAGTATGTCCCATTAAAAGACCAAAACCAAGAATTAAATATATACGTTTCCTGTGCAGTCAGTCGAACCACCAAAAACAAATCTAGAATTGTTATTTAACAAATATTAAAACATTTCCGCAGAACATTGTAGATTTAGCGTCGGTGCTCAACAGAAGACACGAGTCCGTGAGCGAGTGAGAAAACTGCAGGACGTACAGTGCATCCGGAAAGTATTCACAGCGCTTCACTTTTTCTACTTTTTGTTATGTTACAGCCTTATTCCAAAATGGATTCAATTCATTATTTTCCTCAAAATTCTACACACAATACCCCATAATGACAAAGTGTCTCTGTACATTGCTGCATTCCTCTTTCCCTCGATCCTGACTAGTCTCCCAGTTCCTGTCGCTGAAAAACATCCCCACAGCACGATGCTGCCACCACCATGCTTCACCGTAGGGATGGTATTGGCCAGGTGGTGAGCGGTGCCTGGTTTCCTCCAGACATGACGCTTGGCATCCAGGCCAATGAGTTCAATCTTTGTTTCATCAGACCAGAGAATTTTGTTTCTCATGGTCTGAGAGTCCTTCAGGTGCCTTTTGGCAAACTCCAGGTGGGCTGTCATGAGCCTTTTACTGAGGAGTGGCTTCCGTCTGGCCACTCTACCATACAGGCCTGATTGGTGGAGTGCTGCAGAGATGGTTGTCCTTCTGGAAGGTTCTCCTCTCTTCCCAGTGCAACGCTGGAGCTCTGTCAGAGTGACCATCGGGTTCTTGGTCACCTCCCTGACTAAGGCCCTTCTCCCCGATCGCACAGTTTGGCCGGGCGGCCAGCTCTAGGAAGAGTCCTGGTGGTTCCAAACTTCTTCCATTTACGGATGATGGAGGCCACTGTGCTCATTGGGACCTTCAATGCTCCAGAAATTATTCTGTACCCTTCCCCAGATCTGTGCCTCGATACGACCCTGTCTCGGAGGTCTACAGACAATTCCTTGGACTTCATGGCTTGGTTTGTGAATTTAATCCATTTTGGAATAAGGCTGTAACATAACAAAATGTAGAAAAAGTGAAGCGCTGTGAATACTTTCCGGATGCACTGTAGAAAACTGAACGCTGCTGAGTTAAAAACTGAGAGACAGAAAAATACACTCAACTCAAAAGTGTTGTTGAATTTTATGGACATGGAAATAAGTCTCAACACTTGTGCGTCGCTGTGCCGGTTAATTTCCATGGGAGCGATAGATCCTGTCCTCACAAACCACTCTACTTTATCATAATGACGAAGGTTTAATTGCTAGCGGATGTGCAGTGGAAGCTAATATATCTCAGGATATGAGGAACACACCCTCGGGACCCGTTTATATCCGCTAAGAAACCCTCAATGAGAGATTGCTTTGAAGGACAGGAGGCACAGAGCCCGGAGTCCTGACTCACACATTGTTGCTTCTGTGCTTTCTGTGAGTTTGGTTGACGTGCCGAGAAATAGACAGTGATTAAGCAGAATGTCTCCGAGCCAGCTGATGTGGACTTTCATTTTTACAGCTCTTCTTGTGTAACATGTGTGACACACTTACGTCATGTGGTACTTGAAGGGGAGCCGCAAACAAAAAAATGTGTATCCACTTTTATGGGCCAATTTGAAAACATCACGGAGCAGAAGCGTGATTCTGAAACCTACAGCAAATGGCCCGTCTATGATTATTATCCATATAAATGTCATGTGCATTTTTTTTTTTACAGAGCAACCACTGAGTCCATCCTGCATTATGGTATCTCCAGCTGGTTTGTGAACAGTCAAGTGTAGAGCTCAAATTCTCTGTCTGGTTAAAACAGCAGGCAAAATGATGTTAACGATCATTCCACTCTCTCCCCAAGACAATTTTTGAGCAGTCCACTATCCGGCAGGCCAGTTGTAGCCCTCTCGTGTGTTGTATTCTGAGTGTGTATTAATGAACTCTGGAAAGAGGTGCAGGGTCCCTCTGTGTGAACATAACCGTTCTTAACATATATTTGTGCTGCTGTCAGTTAAACTCATTCACGGGCAGCTCGAGGGGAACAGCAGAACAACAGCCTGTGGAAGGTGTAGTGTGTTGTTTCAATTTTATAAATTGAGATGTGTATGTCTTTGACAAGCACGCCTTAGAAATCTAGGAAATTGCTTGTGAATTTTCTCTAACGACTGAGTTGTTTTATAACAGGCAAATGTTCTGCCTTTATTTCATGGATTTGCTGTATGTTATGTTTTTACTCTGGTTCGATGGCGCAGGGAGACAATCAAGTTTTCAGACATGACTTCTGGTAAATGTCCTGAAAATTGGGTCCAGACATTTTCTGCAGATTGCCTTTCTCATATGAAGAACGTAGCACAGTCACAACAGGAAAATGTCTGGAACACTCCTCCAGCAGCAGCGACACCACCTCCGAGAGTCAGTTGCATTAGAGAATAGGCTACACGCTGCAATTACTTCTACTTTTAGAACTTTAGGTTTACTTAAAATTACTGACATTTACTCAAGTAGAAAAGTCAATATTACTCTTTTACTTTAGTACATTTTTGTTTATTTATTTGTACTTTTACTTAAGTAAAATGTTTGCGACGCCCACACACACCAGACCTTTTCCTACTGTATTCTCACATGGGCCCAGTGTGACATTTTTACCAGGGGACTGGCAGGAAAAGTTGCAGAAAACGTCCGGAGCAACTGAGTCGGACATTTCTTTTTCACGTACATCCCCTCTGGAAACTTCAGTGCATGCCTGAAAGCAGCTTAAGTGACTCTTGATGTACTGAATGCTCTCAATGCTCACTTCTTATGATATTAAACAGAACACATTATATTCACCTGCACCTCAGTGTTTGTTGAGACTAAGTTCATACAATGTGGTTTCTGTGTGTTTCTCGTTCGTCTACCTGTGATTTTCTCCCGCTGAGGCGTCTTCTAGCAGCTTCTCCGTCTCCTGCTTCTTCTCGTCGGGGCCCGTATCACCATTTGTCATCTTGTCTTTAGGGCAGAGCACGGAGACACACACAGGCTCAAGTCAGGCAAAAAACGTAACTGCATAACCTAAACCACCGCAGACGCGAGAACTCACACGGGCATGTGACGACACATGCCGAGCCCCAGACCCTACGGAGATAAATAGGATTTTCCGTCCATTTGTCATGCCTTGCTCTAGAAAGAGACCTTTCACTGAGGCAGTCATTTGGCTGGAAGAACAGCATGAGCAGCTGTTAAATGAGACATTAGGCGAGGATGTGGCTGCTCCGATTACTGCCCGTGTTTCTACTAAATGTGAATGTCAACCACATATGACGTCGACCTGGGGACAAGAGATGAAACGGACCAACAGCACATAAAGGTCTCCTTTCTCCGCTGGGGTCTCATATGTCACAACGGATTTACCAACATCCGAGCATCACTTGTACACTTCCTGTGTCGATCAAGAGCATTTGAAACATACATACAACAGTCGTCATTATCAATGACCATCAGCACCAAGATTTACACTAAGTGTGTTATTGGAATATACAGTAAGATTGTTGAAAGTTGAAATAGTGAGAATAAAATCGAACTAAATCAGCGGAAAGAATGATTTTGTATAATTTCCAATATAAATTTGTTTTTAGCATAAAGTCAACTCCTCCGGTAATAAATCCAGTTAGAGGAGCGAAGACAATCTCTTCACAGAACTAATACTGATTATCTCACTGCGTTTATGTGGTGAAAGATTAATAAGTTACTCGTTGTTTTCTTCACTGAGGAGGTTCTGTTTTCATCTGCGTTTGTTAGAAGGATTACGCAAAAGCTACTGAGCAGATTCTCACGAAACTTGGTGGAAGGACTTGTAATGAATCAGAGAAGAACTCATTACATTTAAGTGCTGATCTGGATCAGGGGGCAGATCCAGGAATTCTTTTTCACTTTCTTTAACATTACAAGATAAGACGTCTTTCACAATTTCACTGATTTCTCGGAGAATAATTAACAGATCATTACGTAAAAAAATCAGACATGTTTTTTACTGATTTATGAGTTTGTGCAATTTGGGGCAGATACAAATAAAAATCCAGATCTTGTGACTTTAAATGTGGTTTCATAAGCAGCTCTGATCTTCTCTACTGAGCAACATTCTAGTTAAAACTGATTCTGAACAACAGTTTTATTTTGTAGAAGCAGTCATGTATGTGTTAATAGTGTAGTTTAAATATATTCTTAAAATCTCGAAATTTCAATTTAACTCAGTCAAAATAAAAATAACCTCAGATTTAGTTCGACTTTATTCTTAAAATAAAATAGAAAATATGTTTTCCTTGTGTCTGGCCCTAAAACTCTTCTGTAGAATTCTAACATAGTGGCACCTTCATAGAACCCATTAGAGCTATCTTGTAATATTAAATCGGACCAAATGAAGTTATCTATAATTAATGGTTAGTCATGAACATCCCTGGTTGCAGCCAAATACAAGAGGCAGCATGAACGAGTGAATTTAAGAGGAGTAGTACCTGAGTTGTTTTCCTTGGCTTGTTCAACTCTCTTCATTGCTCCTTTCTTGGCATCTTCGTGCTGCCGTTGTTCAGCTAGGGACTTGTTCAGGACCTGGCTGAGCACACAGTCACCTTCTCCAACCAGGAACATGCTCTTAAACTTGTTATACAACATGGTGGCCTTGTCCATGATGTCCTGACTGGCCTTGAACCTGCGGATCTGGAACATGAAGTAAAACATGCATCACCACTCAATCAAGGACAGAACACAAAACGCAAAGCCACAGATTTAAGACATCTTGTGACTTAATTAAAGCCAAAACGCTGTTACACCAGATACAAAAATCTCAAAGTCAAAAGGCTTTTCTGAGACTGTGAATTGCTTTCGTTCATATCAGCCACATAAAAGCAAACCTCACATTGTCTAGTGTCTGTTTCCATTCATTTTGTTTTCTCGTGGTTCTACATTTATTGAGGGGAATCATCGTACCTTTTTGAGCGTGGCAATGAGTTCACTGTGTTTCTGCAGGTGCTGGGTTGTGACCTGAAGGGCGCCGATCTCATCTAATGCATCCAAGCACTTCTTCACATCCTGCAGAGGTGGACAGGAGATGAGAGGAAAACACATTTAGTGACATAAAGGAACCAACTAGGGAAAAATAATATAAAGCAGCATAAACAGAAACACAGCAAATGATCAAATAGCTGAGATGAAACCCTGCACAGCTTTGTCAGGTCACTTCAGACCGGACATATGGACAAACACCGTTTTATAGCAGTTGCGAGCAGCTGAATGATGCATGATGTACTTACAGGGTTGTCAATTTTCAGTGAAATCTTGATTTCACTGTGCAGTCTCTGGAGTTTCAAGTCAGTCGACAGCTCTGAGGGAAAAAGAGAAAAACAACGTCGTCATGGAAATGTTTCAGCTGACAGTATTATTGTTCATAGAACTAAGCAATGACACGTTGATTTAACAAATTACAGAGAAACACCTTTACACAGAAATTCTCTGAAATCAAGACTCCAAAAACCATGTGAGAGAATTATGAGTCATAACAAGGGTTCACATTAACTTTTTAACTAGTGCAGTGCCTGTTCTAAACCTGCCTGTCTGGAACGTTCTGTTTTCTTGTCCTGTGTAAATGCTCCAGAGCCACTTAAGAATTATTCCTCATCATTAGTGACTCCTCCTCATACAGTCCTACAATATAATGTCACTTTGTAATTGTTTGTGCGCTGGACGTTGTGCTAAACAGTCCATGGTTAGAAAACTTTGTGTTCATCCTACCTGGTTTATCTGCAGCGAAGATTATATAGTCAATGTTTTTCATGTGGTTTATATAAAAGTTTAATGGATTTACTTAACTGCAAATTTACAACTTTTCAAAAATAAAAGCACTCAATATAAAGCATTGCAGCAACAAAACAAACTTTACTTTGAAGAGATATTGCTAAAGAGGTGGTGATTCTATAAATGTTGCTGCCATTAAGGAGATCAGCACCTGTGACACCTGAGACTGTCTGAGTCGGTAAGATGTGGAGAAATAAGAAATAAAAAAAAATCGACTCCTCAAAATGATATGATGTGCCTGTTGATCCAGATCGGCTCCAAACAAACAAACAAACGACAATGAAAACATCACCTCCTTGGTAGCTCCAATGATTTATTACCTTTTTTCTTTACTCCCGTCTTCTCTTCATTTTTCTTCCCATCATCCTTGTTCGGCCTGTAAGACAACAACAACCGTCCTCTCCTGATCAGTGTGTTTGAATGCTGAGTCATAAATAGTACAGACACACGTAGGTGACAATTCATATTTAATAACGTTAATATTGAGCTTTTCTCTCCATATAATTGTAAATGTTAAGACTTTCACTCATTCGGTCACTCACTCTCTTATTTCATCTGCTTTCCGCCGCCGGGCGTCTTTGTCCGTCTCTGAGCTTTGTTTCTTTCTGCCTTTATTTTTCTGAAGTGGAAAATAAATCACATCACATGAACCAAAACCAGACACAGATTTCCTTAACATTTCCATCTAGTTAGAAAAAAAACAATGCTGGTGTTTCACTGCTGATGAATTCAAACTGTGAGGACACCTGCCTCTTCATCGTCAGAGCCAGACGAGCCGTCATCCTTGGACTGCTTCTTCTTCTTGGCTTCCGGCTCCTTCACTTCTGCCTCCTTTCCTTTGCTGTCCTCCCTCTTCTTTCTCTTCTCCTCCTCTCCGCTCTTGGACTTGTCCTCTGGTGCCCTCTTTCTCTTTCTCTCTGCCTCAGCAGTTTCCCTAAGTCAAGAGAGAAGGACATTTCTCTTAGAGGCTTAAAAGGCAAATGGAAAGCAGTTTAAATAAAGCTGCTCCATGAGAAAAGTCCACATCCACCAATATGTTTATGAAAGAAAGTTGAGAGCAAACTTAGTTTCAAGCAGAAATGTTATGCTTTGGGTGTCTATACCTCTTGTACTCTGCCTGTGCATCTTAGAAAGAAGCTGAATATGTTTAATTGTCTTTGACAAACTTGAAATTGCTATAAATATAAATTTCTTTCCTTCCAGAAGCGAAATGTTAGAACCTTGGTAAAGGTGTACGAATTTTGTGTGTTCAAAATATTCCAGCGTTTACATTTCACTTCCTGAGCCCTGCAGGTCGTTCTGCTGCTGGAGCAGAAGCATCTTCTCACTTTTGGGCTTCCTGCCTCTTCGTTTGGGACCCTCTGCACCTGATCACCACACACACGCACACACGCACACACACACACACACACACACACACACACACACACACACACACACACACAAAATTCAATTAATGTAATTAGATGAAGTAAATACTATGAAATCCACTCACATTTCTAATTAAAATCTGGTGCTGTGCTAATTTCCTTTCATTTTACAGAGCAACATGTTTGTCACAGAGACTGTATGTAGAGATGGCAACATGTGAAGTTGCAAGTGAAGCAAAATCCTGTTGATCGCCCCCTTGTGGATGGCTGCAGTATACATCATAAACCCTGCCTCCAACACATTTCTGGGTGAGACATGTACCAAACTATAAAGTCAAATTCCAAGTTAAATTAAAAGCTGTCTCACTGTTACTCTCACGCAATAAAACAAACACGAGATCATTCATCTTCTTCATGGCACAGAGTCATTAACAGTTTTATAAGTGCAGGATCAGAGGGGGCAGATTCTACCTGAAGGACTAACAGGGCTGACAGGAGCATCGTCCTTTTCAGGCTCCTGGTCAGGGTCAGTCTGGGGGAAAAAGAAACACCTTCATACAAAATGTTTCCTACATATTAAAACTTTTAATTGGCAAACATATTGAAAGTGTCTACCAACCTTTTTCTTTCTTCCTCTCTTGGGTTTAAGAACATCTGTGGGTTCTTTCGGAGCAGCTCCCTAAAGTGTGACACCTTCGTTAGTTTTGTCTACAAGCTCTTTTCAAAGATGCAAACAACAACTGCAACACTAAGAACTAAATAACATCTTGATACAGATGTTTACATCTATCCATCCCCTTAAACTGTAAACAAATCTAGTTTGAATTACATTTCTTTGTCATATGATTTTCTTTACTCTATAGTATAGTGTATTAGCATCAGTCCCCAAAAAACAAGGTCTAGCTCATTTGTTTTGTTATACTTCTTGAAATGCTCTGACTTGTTATAATATATTCAAAATATATATTTTTAAATAAACTGAGCCCCTGTCAACCTGCAGAAAACACATGGAGACAGTAAGTGATTTACAACTTACCTTAATCCAAAGCACAGAGAAAACCATGCAAAAATAAACTTCTGTCAACAAAATGCAAACAGTAGAATAGAGAAAAAGCAGGAAATGGAAAACGCCAACACAAGTTGTCAAGGTGGTAAAACAGAGAGACAAACACACACGTATCCTATTAGTCACACAGAGCTGTTGTACCACTGACATTAGCACAATTTCCAGTGAACTAGCATCTTACCTGGCGTTATTTAACCTTAATCATTTCACTGGAAACAACAGGGACTGATTTCTCACATCACTCAATCTGTAAAACATTCATCACCTCAGGCCCAGGCCAGACACTTTAATCCAAACACCAAGCACCAGAAAAAGTGTGGCCACCAACAAAGAGTTTAAATCCAAAACAGAAACAAACCAATTCAAAGAAACCACCAAGTGTCACATGCTTTCCAACGGGTTTCCACGGCTTTACAATAACCCAGCATGCAAAGTACGTACATCCTGGTCCTGAGGACCCTGCTCAGACATCAGAGACCCTTTCTCCTCCTCCTCCTCCTCCATCTCCATCTCCATCTCCTCCTCCTCCTCCTCATCATCATCATTCTCATTCTCCTGCTCAGCCTCACTTCCTGGAACCTGAATGCACCCGAGACACAGCATAGGACGCAGTGTGGTGGGGTAAGCCAGTCTTGAAAGGGAGAGAAGTTAGCGGGGTATCCTTCTCTCAATCTATCAGTATAAGGTGTCGTTTGTCTGCTGTGTAGTTCAGTAAGAAGCAGACACACATTAGAGAGAAAGATAGCAAAAGAAGAAAGAAGCTGACAACACAGGTACAAACCACTGGCAGCTCAACGCAGTGAAGCGACTGGGTTCACGTACACCGTTCTGAGAAATGAAAACAAAAATAACTTACTTTGGATTTTACCCCCTTGTCGTCAGCGTCCTCCTCTCCTTCAGGACCGCTGTCTGAGTTCTTCTCAAGAAAAGAACCAGGAGGAACCGGCTTCAAACGAGAGGGAAATAAAGTTGATTAAAAATGGAAGCTGCTGTCAGACCGACACTTAACTCCAGATAGTCTCCTGATATTCTCCGTAGGGGCTGAATGTGAGAACGCAAATGTCAGAGTGAGAGGGATCGGACATTCTCCAGAGTTTCTCCTGTCAGTCCCCTGGGTCTAAACTCCTGAGACTGTCCGGATGAGCCTGGAGATCCTCCAGAGGTTTCACAAGTGGGGATGTTGATGACGTTTCAAACACACGACAGACGCAAACATTAAAAAACAAAAAGGATACAAACATCTCAGGATGAAACAAGCTGAGGCACACACGTAGAAGACGCAGACGAAGATGTCAAGAGCGTGTCTGGTGATAAGGGCAGACGCCAAAAACAGGTAGCAGCAGAATTTATAAAAATATAGAGAATCTCCTGCTGCTTCGTTCATGTGTGAAAGGCAAACTCTGGAGAAAGTCCAGACTCAATTCTGCAGACGTTCTCTGGAGTCTGTGTCTGAAAACTGCTTTTTCATCGCATGTTCAAGTTATTTTACCCCAAACTTCTCCCAAGCAGCTGAAAATAATCTCTTTGGTTTCCTTTCAATATTCAGGGAAAGGAACCCCGGGTCAGAAAGTGATGATAAAAGCAAAAACAAAATCCACAAATCGTCTCAAAAGAAAACAAATCGGGAACGTAAATCGACATCGGAGCTGCAGCCGAGCTTTAGACTGACTTCTGGGGGATGAATATCAAAACTTATTTTGGTGGAAACAAAGAGGAGGCAGACAAACCTTGGGCGCGGTGAGCTCAACTTTTGGGTTGTTCTCGATCTCCCACAGTCCTTCGTTGAAGCCTTTCCTCTTGTTGGGCTTGGCGTACTTCTCTTTGTTGAGCTGGTAGGGGAAGACGTCTTTCGGGCCGAGGAAGGCTCTGGTGGAGGGAAGATCATTTTGAGGGTGTTTGTCCATTTAATACTTTCTGAGGCATTAAAAATGTAGCGTGTTTACTGCGAGACGGCGGAGCGGCACAGACAGAACAGACAAGGTAACTCTATTCAGACACTCATCAAACATTGATGGCGTTAAAGAAACACATTCAAAACGCCACAATAAAAGCTGAAGAGACAAAATCAGATAAAAGACTCTTTTGAACGTGGTCATTTACCAGTTAAATTCATGTGGATAATGTGGCTTCATTTATCACCAGTGCTTATAGTCTAAAAACTTTTAATTTACACTTGAAATAATAAAACAAAACTTCATCAGCCTCCATAGAACTACTCACTGCTTATTTATTCTCATGAGGATGTATTCACATGCATCAAGATGAGACAGACTTCTGGTGATTTATCTTTACTTCCACATGCAAATCCTGTGGTAGAAGCAGTTTATTGTGTGAACTATCTATATGGAAAACTCAAATTTAATACATAATTTAAATAGCGACATGGTTTTCTTGATTAGTTCACCGGATGTTTCCTGACCCCTCAGACTAATCAACATATTAAAAACTACTTCTCCTGATCAGATACAATGAAAACTCATCAACCACAGGAGAGGAGCTGTACTGACGTTTCATGGGTGCCGAAGAAGAAGATGGGGAACTTGATGTTGGCCGGCTTCACAGCTCCGTCTGGGACTTCATCGATCTGATGAGGAAGAAACAAGATCTTCTCTTACAGCCATAAACAACACACAGAAAAATAATACGTTTTCTCAGGCGTTTGATGTGTTAACTGCATTTATGATTTTTGCACCAGTGTTTCAATGGAAAGTAAAAGCAGCTTCCTTCTGATGGAATGTCGTGATACA
Source organism: Hippoglossus stenolepis (assembly GCF_022539355.2). Lineage (NCBI taxonomy): Eukaryota > Metazoa > Chordata > Actinopteri > Pleuronectiformes > Pleuronectidae > Hippoglossus > Hippoglossus stenolepis. The sequence goes on from NC_061484.1 coordinate 20,309,672, forward strand.
AAAAAACTATTATTTCCACTTTCTGCAGATTATTTTCACGAAAAATCAATGAATCATTCTATCCATTAAAGTCATAATATCATTTCCAACAGAACAACCAACAGTGTGAAATCCAAAAATTGGTTTCTTGTCATGCGTTTTCATAGTTTGATATTTTACAGTTTAACCATAAAATTTATTATAAATAACTACAAATATAAGGGAAATACAAACACAGCTAAATATGTGGAACTTTTGTTATTTACATTAAACATTTTGGGATGATTTAAAGCTGTGTCGATTATCAATGTAAAGAAAAACAATGGGCAAATAACAAGTTTAAAGAAAGTATTTGATATGATATTAAACTGAATATCTCTGAGGTTTGGACGAACCCTTGATTGTTGTAACTCTTGATTAATCGAACACTGATTATTTTGGAAGTTACTCGACTAATGTAGAAGTGCTGTGATCTGATTTGACCCGTGACCGAGCCGCAGACTTACTCTCGCGGGCCAGTGGGGGTAACCCTTCATCTTGGCGAAGATCAGATCACCTGATTTCCAATCTCGAGTCATTTCTGCAGCTGGAGGAGAAAAGACGAGAGGAGATGAGGATGAGCAACGTGCAGTGCCCCTCCCCCTGAACCCCCCCCTGACCCCACCACCACCACCATCATCATCACCTTCATCTGGTGACTTCATTTAACACAACTGATGCTGCTGAGCAAACACACAGTGTCTCACCCGGATCTCACTGAAACACACACACACAGACACACACACAGAGTTAAGCATCGTGACCAAGAAGAGAGCACAGCCCCCCCACACACCCACACACACGTCGCCAACAGCTGTGAGAAGCAACACAAACCTCAACAACAACTTCTACTGTGACACAGAACCGAAAATAAATCTGAAGAATATAGATCAGCACGTTTTTACCTGAAAACACACGATTCCTTTTCCGCACAGTCGGGCGCACGTTTTCCGCTCCCGCGCAGGACGTCAGCGGACTGTACCATTACGTGGCACAGGGGGGGGTTATCTGTATTAATTGATATCGTTTCTTATGTTTTATTTCAGTCAAACAGAATATCCTCATACACACCTCGCATATAATTCCTAAAAATATGTTACGGCTATAAAAATATCGATAATTGTTTTTTATGAAGTAAATATATTCGTGAAAATAACCAGGCTGAGCATCTCGCCGCTACATAGATCGTCTATGTTGGACTTCGCCTTCAGAAAAAAGTGGGCGTCAACTTCCACGCATGCGCACACTCACCCTACACTTAAATACATGTAGCCACGCATGTAGCCGTTACCATAGACATCGATGGGGTCGGGCACACCCCCACAACACATGCGCAAATTACAACAAATATATATTTTAGTAAATTTTGTATTTGTTACTATTTTCTTTTGTTCCCTGAAAATTGGATCAGAGTGGGAGGTCTGCAGCTGCTCCTCACATCTATGTGACGCAGGGTGCATCATCCTTTATTCTAACACCTGGATTTAGGTTTGAACAGTGAAAGTACTTCTTCCAAACTTTAACAATACTGCAAGTAGAAAGTCCTGCATTCGAAACCTCACTCAAGGAAAAATATGTTAGTAGTATCTGTTTTGAACCATGTGATGATGTTGTAAAATTTACAAATAAAGAACTTTTAAATGTCTTGATTCTGACAGTTAATAATTATATTGTTTCAGCGTTGTGTAGTAATTTTATTATCATATATGAAAATATAAAAAATGTATGACAGTATAATAATATATGGTTCTGAAATCAACTATTATGAAATCCTGCATCCTTGTAGGTTATGGATGAAGTCTGAGTTGATGAAAATGAAATAAATAAATAAATAAAAAATACAGAAACTAAAATCCTGATCTGGGCTGACAAGTCAAGATTTATATTTATATTATATTTATTATATTTATATAAGACACTACTGCTGCGAGGTAGGAACTTCAACCACTAGAGGTCAGCAAAAACATGTTCTGCTTGAGTTGTTCTTTGAAAGGTCTGTTCACCCAAAATTACATCTTCTCACATCCAGATAGATTTGGTTTATATACATAGGTTTTAAAAGTACACACATTATTACTCAAGTAGAAGTATAGATACTTGTGTTAAAAAGTAGTACAAAGTACTGAACTAAACTTCTTTTCTCAATGAAAATCTGCCCATGAGGAAATGTGAACAATGTATTGAATGAAGTTTTCACAATTAGTTTATTCTCTATTCTGTAAAGTAACAGTATATCAACATTTGATGTCAAGTCCAATTCATCAGGAAGTTACATAGATGTAAGTTCATAGCTTTTAAGACATATTATATAATACATATATATTATATAATATATGTATATATATTCAAGATAACACATATTTTCTACAAGGCCTCTTGGTAAATATGTGAATCTTCTGAAGTCTTGTTCTTCCTCTGATTTCCTGACTCTGTTTCATTGTCATTCAGTGACCTCTAGTGGCAAAATCAGACTTTACACATGAAGTGAAGGCACATGTGGTTTTCATTTTTTTTCTTTTACTAAATCTGTGTCAATTCGCACCATATCTGATCCACTAAACTCATTTAACCTTTTATTGTTCGCACAAAATTACTTTAAATTGTAGTTGGGCTACAGCTAGTGCTCATTTAATTGTCGATTAAACTGATATTGAGATTTATTAAGTCTTAAATGTCTGAAAGATGCCAAACATTATTTTATAAATCATAAGGTGACATCCTCCATTGTCACATTTCGTCAAACCAACAACCCAACACCTGGAGATATTACATTTACAATGATATAAACACAGGAAAGTGTAAATCCTTAATAACATTGAAATTTTTGCCTGAAACATTCATTCAATTATTAATCAATAATTGTATCTATCATTTTTTAAATAGTTCGGGAATGCATTTATGTTCATTATAATTTAAATATTATTTATTGTATTTATTTATTGAGATTATTAAAATTTATAAAACTAAAAATGTATCTTTACATATGCAGGTTCTGAAGTGCTTTATATAGATAAAACACTGTAGATGTACATGAAGAAGTATGTAAAGGTGACCTCAGCATTTATGGCCACACACCTACACAAGTAAGCTTTTGTCCAATGTGTGTGTGTGTGTGTGTGTGTGTGTGTGTGTGTGTGTGTGTGTGTGTGTGTGTGTGTGTGTGTGTGTGTGTGTGTGTGTGTGAGTGTGTTACAGACAATAGAAGATGCTGATGGTTGAAGGACAGGCTGATCAGCCACAGGGTCCCAGAGAGGGGGATAGGGGAGAAGAGGAGGCCAGGATGGGCCGGAGGAGGGTGGACTTGACAAAAGGAGAAGAGAGAAGAGGAACCCAGGAATAACTCACAGGAGCTACCCGGCCCCCTGCCCAGCCTGCGAGGTGAGAGACCTTGGTGTTGGACCCCAGCCAGCTTGGTGGGGTTCCTGCTCAGACACACGGCTCTGACGGAGGCCGGGGATGGAGCTACAGAGAGACGACAGTGTGTGTGTGTGTGTGTGTGTGTGTGTGTGTGTGTGTGTGTGTGTGTGTGTGTGTGTGTGTGTGTGTGTGTGTGTGTGAGTGTGAGTATCCTTCACCCTGGCAGACGATATGTTGGCAGAACATCCCGGCCCACTCTGTCTCCGAGGGCCACACAGTCCTGCTATCCTTCCTCACTCATTTGTTAACCTGCCTTTCTTCTTTGCAGCGTCCTCGCTCACCTGCTGGGGGAGGCTCCTTTATATATGACCTGTGCCACTCAAAATCACCTCGCCACTCTAACACTGCACCCATTCATGTAATTTTATACTTCTACTCCACAGGGAAGGTACAGCACTTTTTACGCCACTGCAGTTTCTGTTATAAGGTATTTTACAGATTAAGATAATGGCCGCTGAAGAAATAATTATTGTAAATTGAATTAACCAAAAAAATATAAAATAGCTAATCACTTACACGTTGACCAGCTCCGACACTAAAATGCTATTTACACGTGAAGTCTTCATAGGACTTCAACAACGATTAACAGATAATTTCTCAGTAATTCTGAGTCAAAATGCCAAATACTTGCTGGTTTCAGTTTTTTCTAAGCAGAGATTTGAGGCAATACTTTATCATTTATGATCTGGTAATTGATGGGTTTTCTGCATTGTGAAATATAGCCCCAAATCACAAATGGGCCACAAGGGGGCTTCACAGTCTGTATAGGAATCAACGTCTTCTTTTCTTTAAAAAATAACAAACAACTGCTTTTGGAATAAGAATAAGAATGTAAGAAATATAAACAGAACAAATATAAGAATGTTTTTTATGTGTAAAAAATGGAAGAAACCTCCTCCTCAGTAACATCTTCTGATATTTCTCAGCCTGAATATGAGTGATGATGAAAATAGATGAAGGATTTTCTTCTTCAGACTTTGTGCAGAATCATTGATTTGTTTTTTTTCCTTGTACACACTGACTCCTGTGTGGCATCATCTGAAGGGCACCTTTCCTCGACTTGAATGAGCGATGGTGTCCTTGAGCTTGTGTGTGTGTGTGTGTGTGTGTTTTATGTGTGTGTGTCATACACATAGATTGGCATCTTTCCCCTTTCTGCTGGCAAACCTTCAGCATGTTCGGGGAATGGACGGGGGTGCCACTGGAGAATGATAAAGTAGTCACAAGACAGGTCAGTACATTCATTAACACTACTGCAGTATTTGTTAATGTAGCACAGACAAAGGAGAATAAAGTAAAACATTCCTCTTCACATGATGTGCCATAAGATGCATGAAAACACATGTTTCAACCTTTTGTTTGAGATAAATTAAAACCAAAAAATCATATAAATTCACCAGCATAAATCATGTCTTTTTTAATAGAGATATGCATGTTAGTTTCTGTAGAGCCGGCACCGACAGCTGTAATTCACTGATGGTGAATGTGGGAGAAAAGTACAGTGTGTGTGATTTCTACAGGAGGCGTCCAAGAGCTTCACACAACCACCAAGAAAACCTCAGGGAGGGAGGAGAGAAAGTGGGAGGGAGCAGAAAAGGGGGAAGACAGTACGAGTCCGGCCCTCGGACAGCAGGTGAGTGTGTGAAAGCAGGGGATGACAGATGCTTCTGTCAGCGTTCCAACAGTCGCCGCTTTGTGGGAGCAGTGCAGATGCCTCCTTCCACCCCCTCCGCCCTCCATCCCTCCTTCCTCTCGACAGGCCGTGATGTGGGGATAACAAGACAGGAGCAGTCCTCTCAGCAGTAAAGTGACCACACTGGCACGGTACTACACGAGGACAGGGGAGGGGGTGAAGTGATGGAGAGGTCCAGGCCGGGGCCCAAGGCTTGAGGAGGTCTCGGTGGCGACGGGGGTGGGTTTATAAATGTGGGGGTCAGCAAGCGAGGACAGGGGAAGGGCTCTCTCGCTGGGCTGTGGGAACCAGCTGCGACGTGGGGTCCGTGGCGGTCCTGCCTGTGAGGAAAGCAGATGTTTTCACTCGGGGGTGTGCCAAGTTTGCAGAGCAACCTTCAGCTGCTTGGAGGTCAGGTCTTTAATAAGGGGGCTGGGCGCGGGACATTTCCGAGGCAAATGCTTCAACTTTGATACAACAACATATTAATTATGACGGCAGACCATAGGGCAGAGGGTTGTAGCGGAACATCCCACCCCACTGGTTTGGAGCCTCCGTCAGGCCGACATTAGCCAAGGCTGGCTGGCAGATTTAGTGCTGTCCCAGCACTGGCCCTCTTTTTCAGCTAGACCTCACTGATGCAGAGGCAGCAGTTTGGACCTGTGTAACCACAACTGACTAACTGTTATGTCTGAGCTGATATCCAAAAGCAACACATTGTATTTGCATTAAAAACCATATTATAGTGTTGAAAGCTGCTCTTATAAGTATGTTTATGGTATAAATTGATCAAATGACGATATATAGCATTTAAAGGAGTTACTGACCCACAGAGAGAAACCTAAACTCACATTTTTTGGCCATTTTATGCATTGATTGTACAGCTGACAGGAAATCGGGAGAGGGAGAAATTGGTGAAGATATGTAACTGAGATCCTTGTCAGATGTGAACTGGAAACATTGTGGTTCATGGTCGGTGCTTTGACCTTCAGGCCACCGGGTCACTCCTCTTTGGAGCTTTTAGCATGTTTCTCTTACCTCTGATAAACTGTCTGCTACCTTGGCAGACAAAGCTGGTTCAAATAATGGAGCTTTTATCTGCTAAATAGTCAGATTTTTCCTTCAAGAGGTGTAAGAGCCCCAAAAAGCTAAAAGGAAAGTGGATGTTGAACTCAAATTCACCCGGTGGCCAGAAACACACCTTCAAACAAGACATGCAAACATTACAGCCCAGTTGGCTTACACAGTTATTGCAGATTCAGGCTTGCGACTCAGAAAAAAAAAAAAAAGTTAAGCTATTAGTTAAGCTAATATTTGGCTAATGATTGACAGGTGGTGAGAAAGACGACTCCAGTGATATATACTATTGTTGCTCTGTTAATAAGATAAGTAACCGTTTACCGTCACATTTGCCAATGACATCTCAGTGTGTTGTCCTCCGTTTGTTTTGGAGACTTTATTCTGCTTGTTTATCTAAAATCCCTTAATTCGGCCGTAGTATCAGTAACTTATTCATCAAAGCACCAGCATGTTCTCCACTTGTTTTTCTGCGTGTTGATAAAGGACAGTTTGAAGCTGCATGAAATAGGACAATTAGTTTCATCATGGAGCCACAACGATTACAAAAAAAAGTGTTCCTAAGACTTTATCACTTCCCAGCCCGATGAGTTAAGAAGGGAGTTTCACCTCGTCTCAACCTTTGCATTGATTTTCGAGAGAGTGGGAGATCTGGGGATTACTTTGGAGAGCAGCGATGAAGACCTAGCTTACTGGGCCTTTTTTGTATTTGGCAAATGGGCTTGACAAAGATGGAGGAGACAAAATCTAGGGCTTACAGCCGCGGCACCCAATCGGGGGGAACTTGAAAGCAGCGCCGGGATGGGAAGCTGGGAGAGAGGGTGCCTCATTTAGGAGCGGTGAATTTGGACAGGGGGCATGGGGAAATGCTTAAAGTAAACCACAGAGGCCCCAACAATCATCAGGAATTGAGACGTTTTAAACCTTTAACGGGGGACTGTGATCAAAGCGCCAACGGATCCTCACTTGAGTGTGAAAGCGGAACCGGAGGGAAAAGAGGGGATTGTGGGGGGATCATGGCAGGTTGAAAACGTAAAATCAGCACATTAGCTTTATAAGGGCGTCAGAATATAGGATGATCTGGGGATCATTGCACCCATGGGGAACCGAAGAGAATCGGGTATGTACCAAGCTGAGCGGAGGAGAAACCAGGCCACTGCTGACGAAAAAACCTCCCTCATCAAAGATGCGTTCAGAGGAGGAATAATGTTGCTTAATCCCCGAAGAAAACGACTTCATACACACACGTTTGTTTTGAAAACTGGAAAAAGTAACTGTATTTATACGTTGCCGTTTGCAAAGACATCTGATGCGACCGTGCACGCTGCGGCTGATCTCAGTGTCTCGCTCATCAAATCAAACTTTCCTGTCTAAAAGTTCAGTTTCAAAGTCATTTCATCTCATTAGAAAGAGAGAGACCCTACGAAATACTGCTTCCCCAAACCTCGCTACGCCATCTTCTATGATCTATTGCCGACCAAGTCCAGGTATGGACCTCACGTCTCCATCCCTTTTTAAAACTCACCTCAAACAGAGCACAAATTAGTCCAGTTTCCCCCTCTCTCTTTGCTGCAGCCTCTCCCAGTCGCAGATGTAATGCGGAGGAGCACTAGCCTTGGGTAAGCAGGGGTTCTCGCTGTTGCTGAATTATAAATCAAACAGCACTTACATGAAACCACTTGCTAATTACATGTTCAACCTGGCTCCGTCTTCTCCTTACCGTGTCACTTTGTACTGGCTGTGATCACCGGGGAAGGTACAGGAACCTGTATCCGACTTTGGAATAATCACGTCTAAGTGACCCAGCAGAGATGACAGCAATTATTTTCCTGTGATTACCGTGCGCCTCATTGATGTTAATGCTCGCGCTTTGGGCTCCGTCCTTGAGTGTGTGCTCGTGTGCCCAGGAGAGAGGCCAAACTGCGCGGTTACCAAACCACCTCCTGCATCCCTGCCCTCCTGTACCTTCCGCTTTAGATATTTTTATCCTCAAAATCCCTCCTCTCCTGCACTGTATTTGTGACTTCCTCATCCCCTTCATGTCCTCTGAGTGTCATTCTCCAACCCCCCCCCCCACCGCCTGCGAGGCGAACCAATTTATCACCAGCCAAAGGAGGGCCTTCAGCGTGTCTGTTTTCACGGCTCTCCCTCCATAAGTTGCTCTCCTAATGAAAGGAGGTGCTGCGTCCCAGCCGGTCCGCAGAGATTTGAGGGGGCAAGAAGTCCAGTTCCAAGCCCAACTTGGGGAGGTAATTACCCCTCTGGTGGACCGCGGTGAGGAGCCCTGCCAGCCGGCCAGAGCAACTCACTCTGTGGACTTTCACTTCCAGGCCTGCGGCCCAGCCCCCATCGTTAGGAGGCCCCTGAAGCTGGATGTCACATGACCCGGACAGGGGTGAGGCGAAGGGGTCGACTCAGCACGCCTTGGCCTGGGCAGCCTGCATTGGCGGAAGGACCAGAGGACCGGTGCCAAACTCAGCAGAGGAGAGGGGAAAGTGGGAAGATGGAAGAGGAGGGGCTTTGACAGGAAGAGGAATGTGCTGTCAGGGTGAGATAAATAATGAGCGGAGAGTGGGCAGCAGGTGACCCGCGGCAGGGCTGCCTCGTAGGGACAGTGACTGGCTGACCTCTGGTCCGGCCCTCGCAGGGGCCACCCACTGGTCACCTGCATCTACGCTGTCACATCACACCAGAGGCTGGAGGTGGATCCCCAACACAACCACAGAAAAGAAAAGAGAGATCGTGGTCACCAGCAGAAAGACTTGAAAAAAGGATAAATGCAATGGTGAAAAGTTTGGCCAGCACGCTGGCGTGCACAAACACACACAACAACACACACACACACACACACACACACACACACACACACACACACACACACATAAACTAACACACCCTCTAGACAGGTTTATTTGAGGTTCTTTAAACTACTTTAACAGGATTGAGAAGAACTTATTTGCTTAACATTTCCATGAGCAGTAAAGACTTGAGGTACTTTTACTTTTGGGTATTTCCATTTAATGCCTTTGCCTTGACTTTAGTTACTTTAAAGATACTTAACATTTTTAAATAAAGAACATATGATGATATCTTTTCCACAGTCATTCACTGTAGATATATTGTTTTAAAAGCATGAGGTAAATATGAAATTGTGTTTCATAACCAGTTACAAGAAGTTCTTGATGGATTCAGTTTTGGGATTCAGAGAGTCAGCTAGATTTGTCACATTATTGGGTGGTTGTGGCTCAGGAGGTAGAGCGGGTTGTCCCTGGCAGTTCGATACCAATCACCCCCAGTCCATGTGCCGAAGTGCCCTTGGGCAAAAATCTAAATGTGCCGGTCCCATGCTGTGCCAGCAGTGTGTGAGTGATGTGTAATAAAGATAACACTGTATAAATGGGTGTATATGGAATAATTTACCATTATTATGTATTTCAAACAAAACAATGACAACAAATATAATTTTTAAATCTCTTTACATAAAGATCCTCACACATGGATAATCTGACATGGAAGAATTACACCGACTTTATATAAACACTGAGGGTCCGTACATTTAAGAGCAAAACTAAGGCTGATAAAAAAAAAAACTCCTCCCTCTGGCTGTTTTTTTCCCTTGTCTACTTTTTTCATCGTGAATCAGTGTCTGAGTTTCTAATGTAATTTACTTCAGTGAGATGCCCGGGATGCCCATCACTCTCTCGATCTGTTCCTGGTGTTATTGATCCTCCTCTCTGACCAGTTTGAGATCTGCCTCCACAGGAGCTGTTGCCTCCATATCTGCACCACTGGACCAAACCCAGCGTCCGTCCAGCTCTTCTTCACTTACGCTGTAAAATGAAGTGTGTCTTCTGGAAACGCTGGACCCTGGATCATCCAAAATCACATGACATTTGTATCCATGAATTCACTAGGTGTGAGTTTTATTTCTACATGATACCACTATATTATTGTTCTTGTTGTATAATGTTTCTTTGAGTTTTTTGCAAACTATCAATCTTCAATGTTTTGCTTTGCTTTTTTAAAAATTTAATTTTTCATTTGCCTGTCACGATCACTTCCACATTTCCAATGTGGGATGCCCTCTACTATTTAAGGGATAAGGATGGTGATGCTGTGCTGTAAGTATGGTGTGATAATCTAATCATTCTTCTGTGTGATAGAGTTTGTCCACAAACTATTAAAAACACTTCAGTGAGGAATACGGTTACATTGGCTGATATGTTACTTATCAATAAAAATACACTCTTTACTTTTGTTTGAGTTACTTTTGCTGAAAACTACATTTTTCTAGTGTTGTTTTAGGAAATAACTGATGTGTTAAAAATGTGTTAGTTTCAGGCTGAGTGGCACAAACTGGAAACGAAAGCAGGAAAGTTTGGAAGACAATGATCTGTTGGTTTTGGTTCATGGACGATCACAGCAACCATTAATTACCCTTTTAGAATAATGCAGAAATGTTTCATGACATGATACTTATAGGAAATTTAATGAATTCGACTTCAGGTGGAGAGAAACTGGGGAAGACAGAAAGAAAAAAAAAAGATGAACACTGATCATTTTGTCTTTTCATTAAATTTCTTCAAAAATAAAAAAGTATGGAAGACCACCAGCTTAATTCCTAAACAGTAAGCCCACTATTAAAGTCATTCCGTTTTGAGAGGCACTTCCATTACTGAACAACGTTGCTGCTATTTCTGTTGTTTTGATTCTTAATATTTTCCTACTGCATTTTGGAAGGATCCTGGAATTTCTTTATCGTAAAAGGTGTCGGCGAAGAAGTGATTTAAAAAGCGGCAGATTGGCGATTAATTAAATCTGATGGGTCACAGTGAGTAATCTGATGGCCTGTTGGATCAATGCAATAGGATCCGGGAGAGTTGCAGCATTAGTTTGGCTCACAATCATAGTCTTGATTAGACTGTAGTGTGTGGTCTGAGGGGGCCCCTGGGAAACAGTGGCTCACTACCGTAAGACAAGAGGGCCCAGTTGAGAAGTTTATGATTGTGTGTGTGTGTGTGTGTGTGTGTGTGTGTGTGTGTGTGTGTGTGTGTGTGTGTGTGTGTGTGTGTGTGTGTGTGTGTGTGAATGGGGTTCTGTGCAGCTCCTCCAAACACATCTTCTTTGCCCAAGGCAGTCAAATGAACCCTATCCCATAATAGTCATGGTTCTGCCCTGAGGAGAGGTGACAGCAGGCCAGGCCCAAGTCGTCATGGCGATGGCCCGTGCAGAAAGTCGATACTTGGAGAGTCGGGGAATTGAGGGGAGGGAGCGGAGCAAGGGTTGAAGCGAGAGCAGATCAATTTTGCTGTTTGATCTCGCACAGGCTCTGAATAAATGTATATTTTAAGACGTCTTTTTTTCCCCCTCTCTCTGCGCAAACATTGACATTCTTCATGTTGATTCTTGACTTTTGTGGATAGAGACTTGATTTTATCCAACATCTTGGACTTGTTATTCCTGCAGTGGTTTTCCTGTACTTCTGCAGCCACAGGCTAAGGTGGCCGGGCATGGGCAGGGCACTGGAGGCTGTGGCCGCGACGCATTGCACGCTCTTCTTGCACAAACACAGGCAGCGACTATTCTGGCCACCGTCCACACACACCCACCCACACACACACCCACCCACCCACCCACCCACACACACACACACACACACACACACACACACACACACACACACACACACACACACACACACACACACACACACACACACACACACACACACACACACACATCAACCACTCCACACCCAGCCAAAGTCATCCGGACCCACACTAGACGAGCTATCAAATAACAGTTTCCTCTCCATCAGTGACTCCACTTCACTCCCGACCACACAGCCGTGGATTCCTTAAGCCTCATTGTGTCTGGTCAGGAGTGCACACTTCACCTTCTCCTTGCTTACACTTGAAGCCCAAGACACACGCAGGAGAAAAGACAAATATTATTTTTTTATTCAAAGCACGGTGATGCAAGGGTGATGCAAAATGCTCCAATGTTTGGATGGTGCCAAATACCGAGGCACAAACGGTAAACAGTGTTGCGTTGGGCTGGTGCTTGGCTCCAGCGGCGCTATCGGACAAACTGAAATGAATGTTGACGTTACAGTGAAACACAAAAGGGCCTGAGAGCCTCACAGGGGCCCAGATTTACTTTTGTACTTTCTCCTGTCAGGCCATTAGAAGGTTAGATTTTTAGTCCGTAGACACATTGATGGTCCGTGGGTTTAAAATACACCCTCCACCTTGAGCCAAAGGTCTTGGAGGATTTGGCCCATTTACAGCCGCCCCCACCTCCACCTCACTCCTCCAACTACATGGCTATCCATGCCACCTCCCTCCAGCCCCGAAGTCCTTTTTGTCCTTGATCTGGTTTAAATAACAGCCACTGCTGCCATAATTACGCTTTTATCTCATTTAACATCGCTGGATTAAAGTGTTTCAAGGTTTTACAGATTGGAAATAAAGAGGGATTTGAGCGAGAGTTAATGAATTATGCCGACTGGACACGTGTCTAAATAATTCATAGGTCTGTATGATATTAAAGCTATGTGGTGATTACCAATTTAAATGTCTTGAGAGGCAGTTTTATAATGTGCTATGTAGGGTATATAAAAGAAAAAAACTGCTACTTGACAGGCCGTGCCTCTGTAATGTGTGTTCAAAAGGCATATTTATTGCCTCATTGCTTCAGATGCATAAATTATGAAATTGACTCAGTGTTTATTTTTGTGAAATACATCACAAGCAAAGCTCCAATGAAATCACGTGAGTGAAAGGGACACAAGGTCCCAGCTGCCTCGACTACGGTGCATCTCGTCAGGTTATTGTCATTCACATATTTTTAAAGGTTTGAAAATAATATAAAAACTGTAACAACTGATCAGCAACAAAGATCGGACGTCTACATAAATAATGCTGTTTATAATAATGCACAAGTTCTCTTTTTACTGGGACATTAAAGATACTCAAAAGTGAGGGAGAGAACTGATGCTAATAAAACAGCAGCTAAAATGGACATTGCGTTGAGGCTGTTATCTCCAAATTCAAGAGTGAACTTTGTGACTCGTTTCTATTTTGAACCAAACAACTGACTTTAAATTGGCGACGAAGCTTTTTGCTTTAATGCTCCAAGTCGCTGGAACCAAGTCGCTGGAACCAAGTCGCTGGAACCCTCACCTGAGGATCTGAGAGCAGCCGGAAAAGAGTTGAAATCTTTGAACGCAAACTTAAAACCTCTCTCTTTAGCCTGACTTTCGATCAAGTCTGGTTTATAGATAATTTTACTACATATATGTTTTAAATATATTCTATTTGTTATTATCACTAGTATGTGTTTTCATCCCATTTTACTGACTCTTATGATGATATGATATTATGATATGATACATGATATTATTTACTGATTATTACATTTTTTATTGATTGATTACTGTGACTGATGTATTTGTATATAGCATCTTAATGTGGAAGTGTACTGTGAAGTGGCCTAATCTCTGCATCATAAGATATATTTTACAAGTATTTTTGTTGTAAAGAAGCTAATATTAGTGTGGAAATGTAAAATAACATGAAATATAAAGACTGAAGTAAAGTACAAGCACCTGAAAACTTCAGTATCATGTTTGAGTATTACTAACATCAATCACATCTCTGACGCAGCTCTGTATTTTCACTTACCATCATCTGAACAACACACAAAGGTATATTTTCTCATCTGTAAGTCAAACTCCTGAAATAAACTGTGAGTGGATTTACCTTAAATTTATATGGACTCAAAAACTGGGAATTGTTCCTTTAATCTCTGTTTCCCTTTGTCAGTAGGGAGGCCTCCAGAGAACGTGGGTAAGTATGTATGTGTGTGTGTCGTATTCCACCAAAAGACTTAAATCTCTCGAGCAATTGAATTTTAAAGCAAGGTAATAAAACTGAATGATCCGCACCTAGAGGAATATTTGACATACGGAGAGAAGCGGGGTACTTATGGGATTCCGCTCTGTCAATATAGATCTTAATACCACTCAGCCTTTCCATTTTATGTAGGCTATATGTGTGTGTGTGAGTGTGTGATTCGGAGTGTGAGTGCATGCAAGTTTTCCCTCTTTCTGGGAAGTACTCTCTATGAGTGTATACATTTTGTATTCTAGAGTTCACAGCTTTGTGTGAGTGTGTGTGTGAGTGTGTATAGGATCCTCCCAGGAGCTGCAGTGGACCATAGTGTGCGACCTGCACCGGCCCCGGCAGCAGACTGTGAGCTAATAACACAGCAGCGGGGCCTGCAGGACTGCCTGCGTGTCGGCCCCTGTGCACCGCGGTGCCGGCGTGCTGCAGCTCTCCCCTGCCTGACCCCCTGACCTCCTCCTGAGCTAATGAGCAGGTAGGATGGCTGAGCTGGGGCCTTGCAGCAGCTGAGCTTTACTCCGGGTTCCAGATGATGACATTCGTCCTCATCGCTAAAAGAATGTGAAGGAGGCAGCGCAGATGAGGCTGCAGGTACACATGCAAAATCACCTTGTGGCCTTGTGCACGTACACACACACACACACACACACACACACACACACACACACACACACACACACACACACACACACAAGTAGAACAGCTGCATTAATAATTCACTAACATTAATTATGACATGCCTGTATCTCAGTTTGGTGCCATTGCTGAGGGCATGTTAATGTGACTGTGTCTGTGAGGACCCCCCCTTCCCTTTCTTTTTCTCTTCATCCTTTTCCCCCTTCACGGGACCAGCCACTGCTACAAGCCAGCCTGAGCCACAGGGACCTAATTAACACAACATAAATTATGGGATGCTGATAAAGCAGTCACTGGTGCCATCGCAGGGCAGCACGCCGCTGCGCTGGCTTTCACTGTCCACACAGCACACCGACGTGGCCGACTGTGTTTACTTGGTAGAGTGAATCTGTTTTGCTTGCCTGCAGAGCTGGGGGAAAGAGATGTGTGTGTGTGTGTGTGTGTGTGTGTGTGTGTGTGTGTGTGTGTGTGTGTGTGTGTGTGTGTGTGTGTGTGTGTGTTCATCTACATCAGGCCAATGCCACCTCAGTGAGGGTGTGATTAACTGTAGCCTGGCAGTTCAATGTGCTAATTACTGCCCCACACATTTGAATAATTTCACTGCAGACTTCAGGGTTCTACTCCAACTGAACAATAAGCTTTATTCACATCACAAGTTTACTTTTACTTTTACTTAACAAAGTTGCAAAGGATAAAACAGCAGTAAAATTAATTGTAAATCAAATTCATACAGAGGTGAAAGCTTTCGTAAAAGAAGAAAAATTTTTTACAAGCGATTTAAAAGACGAGCTTCTTGTAACTACTCTACTGTGTGCCGTTGACTGGTTTGTTTGTTTGTCAGCAGGATTATGCAAAACCTACTCAACAGATTGCCACAAAATTTTGTAGGAGGATGAGACATGGGCCAAGAAAGAATCCATTAAATTCGCCGTAGATCCGGAAAAAAGGGACGGATCAGGGATTTTTTTTTTTATATCCCTTCATCAAACATTTGGGCATATTGTGACATTCTCCCCAATTTCTCAGAGAATAATTTATGGATCTCGATGAAAAAAGTCCGGCATGTTTAGGGGATTGATATTTGAGTGTGTGCAATTTGGTGCAGATCCACATAAAAATCCAGATCTAGCAGTTTTGAATGGGTTTCATAAGGGGACTGTTGAGCCTTGGCGGTGGTCCGCGCTCCATTGAGTGCCATAGTCCTGTAAGATAATAAACAGTGAATATCTGTATTTGTGTACAAAGACACACTGACCTACGCAGTCAGAAAGGCTTGTTCTCCTGGACGGTGAACAAGGGGTGACTCTAAAACACTGCGACAACAGGGAGGCCCTCAGCGAATACACTCCAATAAACTCCTCAGTGAAGCCCCATATGTTTGAATGTATCACTAAACAAACACATCAATCCACACTGGAACACGGTGGCTGCTGTGCTCCTCTGTGGGTTTACTGCACACCCCCTCACACCCTGCTATTGTTGGTAATTTCCTGTGAAGCTTGTCTTACTGTTGGAAATGTAATATCTAAGAAGAAACCTCCCTGGTGGTGTGTTTGCACAAGCCTTTGCATCCTCTTCGGCTTGATCCCGAAAACAAAAGGCCATTTCACCCACGAAAATATATTAACATTGCATGACCAACCGAGGAGGGGAGGGGGGAGGAGGGGAGGGGAGGATTCACTGTAAAATCTGAACGGCCCAAACAACTCAGTGTGCCCTCCCTTGAAAATACTTCTAAATTGATGTTGAACAGTTCAGCTCCAGAGGAAACATGTTAGATTATTGCATTACTGCAGGTTAGAATTCCCCCCACTGTGGAAGAAATGGGATTCACTGACCGGTAAAATGATGTCTCCAGAAAGTCTCTTCACTCCTCAGCAGAACGACTGTTAAACCTGGGCCATGCACATCTCATGTCTGTCAGGCAGGTGAAGATTCAGCTCAGGATACAAACACACGGGGACTGGGCCTGTAATGTATTTCAAGTATTGTAGGGAAGTGGTGGTGAGGAACTGTCTGGAGAGCCGGTTGACATCAGATGAGCTGTCATAACCTCGCAGTACAAATACATTAAAGGGAGCGTGTTGTAAACACAACACACTTTGAAAGACATTCAACGAAAACAACATGTTATATTTTGAAAGTGGCAAATATATATTAAATAAAATAAATTATATAATAAAATATTTTACAAAATATTTGAGTGAAATTACATCCACAAAGGTTATTCTTTCATCTGCGTTTGTTTATTTGTTATTTTTTAATTGCAAAAACTACTTTAACGATTCTCATGAAATGTTTTGAGGGGTGTGGCATGACCCAAAGAAGAACCTGTTTACTTTTGATGCGAATCTGGATCAGGAGCCAGTCCAGGAATTGAGAGATTTGGCGTTTTTCAACATTGGATATAGTGAATTTAAATGTGGTTTCATTAGGGTACAAAGCGACTTACAATAAGTGCATTCAACCATGAGGGTACAAAGCCAGAACAACAACAATCAAGTAAGTACAATTTGCTTAAAAAAAAGCCAAACTACAAACTGACCAGCTCTACACACACATGCACATGTGGCAGCTTTAAAAAAAACTGCTGGTGATGTGGCTTCGCAGTCCTCCCAAGCATGTGGGCAGCTGTCCCAGAATCCATTGTACCTGGGGCAGACCCGATGCTGACCCATCTGTGCCCCCTGTCAGCGACGGCAGGGAGCCAATCAGAGAGGTGGGTTAAATTGCTGACCCTTGGGTGAGAGTGGCCATGAATCAGGGCTTTGAGGATACAGAGACGCCTAACAGGCCACGAGAAGAGTGGAGTCTTTTTAAGGAAATATAACATTTTAATTTTAAGTACACACGGTATCTACAGGTTATCTTGAATGTATGTTATTCTTTAATGTTTGGTATTTGAAGAGAAACGTGCCAGGCCTCTGAACTGCTGCCCACAGCTTTTAAATATAATATTTATTTAACCTCCAAAACCACCTGGAAAGACACAAAGTTACAAACAACATTAGACATAATACTGTAATGTAAAATGTTTCATGATTAAAACAACAAAACAAAAAGAGAAACAAGTATTAAAACAACCTTTTTGCAGTAATTCAAGTAGTTTCCTTGATGGGAAGATCAGCTTAATGAGGGCATTTACATGAACAGAAATTTTCTGATTCTGATAACGATGTTTACATGATTTGTTAATAGAATATTTCATTAATATTCCTGCTTAATTGTTACAGAGAACAGAGTGATTATGAGATCAAGCAGTTGGCAACATCAATGCTGTGAAAACTCCAAAAAGATGTTATAACGTGATAAAGACGTATACATATATACATAATTAGACTAATAGTCCACGTTAAATTATTGCTGATTCTGAGTATGACCTTATTAGGGCACTAGGTAATCAGAAAATGAGCGCATACCTTGACCTAAGGTCGAACAATCCTACACACGACCATCTAGTTCTCAGTAAAAACATAAAAGTAAAGGAGGTAAAGAAAAAAAGGAAGTAATCTGACAGTTTAAATTATTTATTTGCCATAAAACATAGTTACAGAGTGTTCAAAACTGCAATCCTTAGTCTGTCCGTTAATCCACGTCCGCACCAAACTCCCTCCAGCACGTTGTAGTGGAAATTGGTTCAGTAGTTTTTGTGAAATCCTATAAATAATCCAACAATCAAACAAAGAAACAGACACGGACGAAAACATAACCTCTTTGGTGAAGGTAACAGGTTGGATTTATAGGTTCTACTCATTAGTTATGGTAAAATAAGACCCCTCCAAACACAACATTTCTCAAATGAGCACAATATCAGGCTAAATGATGATGTGAAAACAAAATGTCGATTTAGTTGTTAGTTATCAAGCTATTTTAAGACAGTATGACACACGCATCATTGAATATGTGACTACAGCACAATTAAAGCAGAGCCAAAAAGGCTTGAAGTATTTCTTGTCTGATTAGCTGCAGTTCCCGGTGCTGGATGTTTTTTTGGAGCCTTGACAAATACAATAATAATATTGAAAAAAGTCTGCATTAGTGTTGGGAGAAAGCCTGGGAGTGCATGGACAGACGGAGCAGACGGAGCAGACAGCCAGGCAGCGGTCGATAAACTAAGACAAGATGAGAATGGAAGTGTGGAGCCATATTTTTAACCTCCAGCACGCGAGGAGACAAACCTCAGCCGTAGTTAATGTTGACATGTTGGGGACCAGTGCCGAGCGGCGGCGGACTTAAACAACATTACGAGCATGAAAGCTCGGTTGCGAGAAATAAAGTGAACGAAACAATGGGCTAATGAGCCATGAAAAGATGGAACCCACGGGCGCCGACACCGCTGCCAAAAGAGAAGTGAGTAAATAAAGTGGGTGGGGTGTGGGGAGAAAAACAAACAAACAAAGACTATTTCAGCAGCTCTTGGCTCTTGAGGAGAATCAGGCAGTGCTCAGGTAGCCTTGTTCTCTGTTTATCCGAGAACAACAGAGAAATGGGCCGAGGTGTGTTCCTCCAGGTGCATTGTGGGCATTGCCCACGGATGCGCTGTTTGATTTGCGCTCGGCCTTGCTGTTGTGCTTGTCTGTGAGCTCTTGACATGTGCACTGCCGCATGAATAATTGAGGCCTCGCACACAGTCAGGGTCCAGCAAGCACTGCGCCCTCTCTCTCTCTCTCTCTCTCTCTCTCTCCCTCAGTCCTCCTCTCTTCTGTCTCCCCCTCTCTCGACCCTCCCGAAGTCTCTTTGTCTCCCTTTCCTTTCATCTGGACTCAGCCAGTCCTTGACAGATGTGTCTTGAAGACGTTGTGGCATCATAGTTTTAGTGAGATTATAACTGAGCCAAATAGTGTGTTGACCCTCTGTCATTCATTACTTCTTTCTTCGCCGTTTCTTTTCCTCATGTGAAAACCTGACTCGATCATCAACTCAACTAATGTCTGACACTTATTAAAAATGAACAGACACACTAACATAGATTTTTTATCTCCCGGGTTATCTTTTGCTTAAAAAATATCCTGGGATTTTACTATGGAGTCCAAATGTCCCTTTAAATTGTGTCCTTGGCTTGGTTGAGTCAATTTTCCAGCTGCTTTGACTGACACGTGCTTGGCAGGTCCTCCCTTTGAGTCCATACCAGAGGTCTGAGCCGGAGTGTGAGATAAAGAAAAAAAAAAAGGCGTACCTGGGTCAGACTGTTGATGAAGACATGCTAAATCAATGAGAAAAGACTGGAGGAGATGAGAATATATGAGTGGTGTGTCTCTCTGTATCTCCCTCCCACTCTCTGTCTCCCTCCCCTCGCTTTCTGCTTCACACTCAGGCCAGTACAGTTATCAGCCCCAGCAGATAAACAAGTCTGGCTGCCAGATATAACTCCAATATGTGAAACTCAATCATAACTCCGGAAACCGGCTGGGAATATGAACGGAGGAAAGAGGAAAATGAAAGCTGCCATGCCCACAGGGCAAAACCCAAGGTCCCTTTTGGCAAAGTAAAGCACCCTCACTTCCCTCTTTTCTATCACTTATTTATCTTAGGAAGTCAAAAAAAATCACCATGCAGCAAACCTTTTTGTCTAGCCCCCCTCTAAATTTTTTGTGAACATGTTCTCACAGGTTTTTATAGTATATAGTGGAGGAGATGCGCTTGGTGTCTTCATTCTGGAGTTCAGGACACTGATAGCTGTAGGGTACACGTTTCTGAAGTCTTCTTCACTCTCCTTCTTTTGCCAGTAGGATCTCTGTGATTTCCACTTGTCAGTGAGGGCCAGTCATGCAGAGGGGATGGGACCTGTGCATCAGAGGGAAAGAGAAAACTTAAAGGGAGGAAGGAAAAAAAACAACAAGTGTGAGTGTGTAGAAGGAGAGGAGGGAGGGGGACTAGCTTTGACTGGACTCACTCAAGCTTTGACATTGACGGCCCTGGGAGAGGAGAATAGGACCGGCTACCCCAGAGGACCGTAGATAGAGGGAGAGAGGGAGGGAGATAGAGGAGGGGGTGAACTGCCAGAGGCTGCGCTCGGCTTTGAAGCGGGGACTAGAAAGGGCTGAGGGCACTGTTAGCCCCCTTGAAGTGGTTTCAGCACTTGTCACTCTTTCGGGCATCGCCTAGAGCTGTGGACAGCTCGGCTTTCAGGATGCGGTTCCACAATGGACTGTGCAGCACTGATGCTCACCTTGATGTGGTGACTTGGATCAATAGTCAGACCAGTGAGCCACTGGCACCAACATGTTGTGATGTTAAAAAGTAGCTGAAGTGCCTCTCAATGCCGGGGCGCTGGGCGAGGGAGAGGAAGCGGTTCCTGTCAAGAACATCTCAGCAGGCTACAAAGTACTGAGGAGCCACAATGGATCCAGCTATAAATAAGGTTTCTGTAAAGGGATGAAGGTGACGGAGACTTGGAAACAAAACATATTAAATAACTTGTTATATTAACAACAGGTCATATGATTCTAATCATGACAAAAACACCGATAATTACCTCTGTCAACAAGGAGGTAACGTTTTCACCCCAGTGTATTGGTTTGTCAGCAGGATTTCACAAAAACTACCAAATGGATTTCTACAAAACGTGGTGATAGTGTGGGACGTAGGCAAAGCAATGAGAAAATACATTTTGGCGCAGATGCAGACAAAGGCATGGATGCTAAAATTATTTTACTTTCTTTAACATTGCAGTATAGGGCTTTTTGAAAAGAAAAAAGTTCCCACAGAGTATAGAGAGAATAGTTCATGGACCTTGATGAAAAAAAGAATCAGGTATATTTAGGGATCTGATCTAATTGCATGTGCGATGGGGAGCGGCTTGGTTGAATTTAAGGGGACTGTTGGGCCTTGGTGGAGGAATGTGCTCCACTGAGTGCCACTCCTGTTTGTTTGTTGGTTTCTTCGTTTGTCAGCAGGATTACACAAAAACTACTGGAAGGACAAGACGGACGTGGATCCGGAAAAAAAAAAGAGATCCAGGATTTGCAAGATAGGGCCTTTTTCAACATTTTTGTTGATTTAGCAGGGAATAATTCATGGATCTTGTTGAAAGAAATCAGATACATTTAGGGAACTGTGGGCAATTTGGTTTAAAAGGACTGAAAAGGCCTTGGCAGAGGTGTGTGCTCTACTGAGTGCTACTCCCTGGACTCTGCAGTTTTGGGGCATTTAAATGTCATTTAACTGATTTATTTCTGTTTAATGGTCCATAAATGCACTATTTTCTTTCACTCTGACCGCTCTCATCAGTGTCTAATCAGTCACTAGAATGTCAACATAGTGGAGCATCCTATTTCTGCTGCCCTCAAGTTAAAAAGTAATAATTCATAAGATATACAGTCATTATTCTCTTTATTAGGTACACCTGTAAAAGCTTGTAATATTTAATCAGTAAGAATTTGTCTCACACGCAGCACGGGATGTTTTCCATTTTGGAGGACAGTCTTATTTATCATATATCTATAAAAGCCTGTATCTTTGCTTTAGTAGCCCAGCTCAATAAATAGCCTGAAATACTCCTGCTCCCAAAGTACCCACTAAGTACTATTAGTATTTACTGCCTGTGTTTCCTCTGGCCCCTCTTTCGGCCTCTTCTCTCCCCAAAGATAGATTACATCCAAGACAGCCTATGACCGATGGATGGGGGCACAATGCCTGGGCCTTTGGAGAAATATGTGCTTATGAAATCATAAATATTATCTCAAACACTAATTAGCATTAAGAGCACTGGTGATTTTATTTATCAACTTTAGCCACAATTAATAACCACAGCCTTGAGAAGAGGCACGAGGCAGATAGGCAGGACATGTTTGCCGCGTCAAGGCCATAAACCCATTACACACATAGACTGATTGAGGCGGCCCCACTGGGGGAATAAGTAATTGTGCCTGAGAAATTTTAATTGCCCTGAAATGCATTCTAAATTACACTACCTTGTTCTCAGACAGAAGTAACATGGCTGAAGGGCTGGGATAATGGTGGAGTGCTGTGGGCTGCGAAACATCAGACTACCTTGCTTTCTTTTTCCTACAGATTTTATCCTGTTTCCGAGACTGAAGGTTCACTGTTCCGTGTCGTCTTGTAAACTCTTTTATATCAAGATTAAACCCGCATTAACTAATTATTTTAGCCAATTGGGGACAGAGAAAAAAAATGTTTGGCATAACATCCATCCATTTTAAGTTGAAATGGCAAACTCGTTGGCATCATTTGCTTATTTACACAATATTATCATTATTTGCTAAATTACGCAAAACCTACTGGGTGGAACAACACGAAACTTGGAGGAAGGATGTGGAATGGGTCGGGGCAGAATCCATTAAATCTTGGTTCAGCTCCGCATCATGGGACGGATCCAGGTATTCTTTTCCACCTCCTTAAACACTGTGAGATAAGGAATTTTTCAACATTTTCGTAAATGTTTAAGAGAATAATTAATGGTTCTTGCTCTATACAAAACGTAAAAGATTTTCCAAAATGGTTAACTACTCCAAGAGTAACCCGTTCATTGCTTCACCAGCTGAAGACATAAGCGCTCTGCATGCATGAGACGCTTATTGGTCCGACAGATCGTGCACACAAACGGGGGGGAACGGCGTTGACTGGAGGAGCGGAGATGAAGGGGATGAGTTAAGCGCAGTTTGAGGAGGAAGGGGGTGAGACATCCAGGGGATACCGAGCTGGCGGTGGTGGGTGGTGGGTCGGTGGGGGCAGGGGGGGGACTACGGGCGGCTAGTGGTCTCATCGCTAATTATCTTTATTGTGCTTCCCTGGCAGTTTTTCTGTGCAGGGCCTGTCACTGCAGGCTCCTGTGTGGGAAGCTCCACAGAGCCCTCCTCAGTGGCCCTTGGCTAATAACCTCTTAAGGAATCACGATGGGGTCACAAGGCTGGGCTCCGTGGTGTTTTAATTCCTGTTGGATTCATCGCACTGCCAGGAATATGTGAGCGAGGACAGGTTGTACCCTTATGCTCAATGCTTGACTAACAGTAATTTGTAGCTTATAGGCTCGCAGTCGGAGGCGGACACCCAAAACGTGCACTCCAGATTGGCCCTGGGCCGGTAGAAAGTCCTGCCTGGGAGCGATTTCTGGGTTAGGTGAAAAAAATTCAGGCCCTGCAGGTGAACCTCTACCTCACCTGCTTCACAAGGCTGAACCGCCTGTGCCCTGGTGCTCACCCGCACTGTGTGTGTGTGTGTGTGTGTGTTGGGGGGGTGAATGAGTGAGGTGGGGCTTCTGGACGAGCCCTCCGCCTTGAAAAGTGAAGTGACTACTGGGCAAAAACACAAAAACAGTCTCTGACAGCTGCGATGCTGTAGGAGGCAACAGCTAGATGTTGTTTTTCTTTGCGATCCGTGACAAGCGCTGTGTTGAATTACCTTTCATTCAAATGCTCACATGCGCGCCCGCTCTTTGTCTGCTACTCAGAGCGCTCAGAGAGATTTTTGATGATTTGTGTTTCCATGAGATCTCACAACCCTGTTTTGACCCAGCGCTTGTTGCTGGGGTTTGCATCACCTCCAAATATTTTGGTGAAATTCAAGAGGGGAAACCTTTCAGATGGATGGAGATTGGACTGATGTGTTTGCAGAAAATCAGTAAACAACATTAATTTCATATGAATTAATAAGAAAGTATAAAGTGGCAATTCTCACAAGGGCTTTTTTTTTTTTCAAGTGATACTTTTAACAAGCTGATGAACTTCTGAGGTAAATGTAGGATGTAAATCAAAGTCTTGAACTGATGACTCAAAAGTCATTTGACATTAGGAGCTTTTCCAATGCTTACTTCTTTTCCTTATTTTTATCCATTTCATTCATTCTCTGGCTTTTGAGAGACCTCACTGAGGCTACGTGCGGAGCGGTTAAATGCCGAAGGAGCGGGGGGGGGAGGGGTTTGCCTGCCAACTCTGTAGCGGAGACTTTTGTTCTGTACACTTCTGCAGAATTAACACAGGAGTCAGTTGATCTTTGTCGCTTCAGGGGGAAAACAGACACCAGAAGTAAAGCCAGATACAGTTTGAAAGCACCCCGAGATCATACACTGTCTTTAACATCAAAAAAGTGTCCACACGGATATTCTTAATGGGTTCTACTGGCATGAATTATTCAAATCTCCCCCCAATGCCTCTTTCTGGCAAGTAAATCCACAACGCACAAATGGTCATAGCTAAATGCTATCACTCCTCTAAATCTTTTTTATATTTTATTAATCAGAGTAATCTGTCTTCAAAAACTTGGTCCAGAATTTTCTAAAACTAATTGGACTGTTGAGAGTCAATAGAAATGCAGAATGTTGCAAACTGTTTTCCTTATTGGGAAGTAATGTAAAATCGAAACGATGTCGTGAAATTAAAAGTCCACTTGATGGTGGGATTATTCAGTGCGTCTTAAACATGGTCACAGTTCGATTATCACACAAATATCAAAATATCACACAATTACTGTTTGCTCCTGAGTGAAGGTTGTGGTTTTCAACTCTTCTTTATGGACAGAGAATGACAAACACACAACATTTCACAAGTCTGAGGTATCTGCACTTATTGCTATTGATACAAATGATATTGGAATAATTGTTGATATTTATCGTCCGGCCCTAGTTCACATAATATCTCAAAACTTTCCAATCTAAACTCAACGATGAGCCACACATGTAATAGATGCTGCATTTATATATACGCCAGTGTCTTTAACTCACTGATAAGGGTCATATCTTATTCCCTTTATCACTCAACATCACACAGTGTATAGCACATACTAAGAATTTGGGGCTCGGATTATTACATCATTAATATCTTCGTCTGCTAGTTGGCAAATTCAATTTGAAGCTGAAAACTCTGCAAAATGGTGGAGAATCGACGAAGAATTGGTCTCAGAAATGAGCAACACTCTCGCCCGCTGTGAACCGTCAAATCACCCTGATTGCTTGACTTTTTGAAGATCGTGCCACATGGGGTCTGCTTTACCAGGCCAATAAAGACGGAGCTCCGCTAAAGCTCGGTGGGGCACCCACTTTGATAGCCAACCCAACATGGCTTACTGTGACAACGCGTCACAGGGGGTCTCTGCGAAGCTAATCTCTAATAAGGGATTCAAAGCTGGCTTCTGATGAGGCGGCTGAATGCCAGGTTGCTCAATGCACAAGTGCTTTAAGATCGACTGTTAATGATGTATTAAGATGGTTGAAGTAGAAATGTTAATGATGGGGCCACTCGGCTCTGCTCCTGTTCAATGAAATCCTGCATGTAATTGTTTTTTCCATGACACACATGGATTCACTGATATATTTATAGAAAAAAACTAATATGAGCTGGTCTCACACACGTATAAGAAACGTTCTCATGACACATCATGAGATATTGAAACAATAATCCATAATCATTAGGCGGGTGAATTAATTAAATATGTTTCTGCTGTAGCGTAGATGAGTGGACAACAAACTGGTCACTAGAGTAAATTGTTATTGGCAATAAAACAGACTTTGGAAGAACTTATAAAGACAACTGGTAACAGCTGGTATCAAATGAAATAGCAGGATAAAATAACATATTTATACATAATACAAAGTTCTTTGGACTCTTTTTGGTTATATTTTAGAATTGCCATACGAGACAAACCAGACAATGCCCATGAGAACAAAAATGCCTTAAATACTTTGTGTTCCTATAATTTGTTTATTTTGAATATTTTACTAGGGAATGTCCATAATCATTCCCTGAAGTCCACATTAACATATTGTAATATCTTATTTTGTTTGACTAGCAGACGAAAAGCCAAAGATTTTGAGATTTACTATCATGGACTATAAAAATGAATAAAGAAAGTATTTTAGGAATATTGATTAAAAGTCAGTCATCAACTACGACCACCATTTGATTAATCAGCGGATTAATCCAGCTCTTCAGTCTCCTGATGGTTTCTGTGGGGTTTCCTCAGGGGGTTGGTCGAGTTTTACGAAATCATTTAACTGTTTATTTGACAAGTTTTCACAATGGATGAATTAATAATGGTTGCTAGGGAACCAGTCCAAAGTGAAGCTCTGTCAGTAAAAGCAGAAGATTCCCTCGTGTTTGACTTTAAAGGAAGAAGAAGAAGAACATTACTGACCTGATATAAACTTGAGGCTCAGTTTTGCCGCCATCTTTTGTCCGTCCATTATCAGGGTCCCCCTGCAGGTCCTGGGGCTGTGCTGCCACTTTGTGAGGTCACTGGATCCTGGATCACTTCCGGTAACACAAGGACCCAATGGGAAGTTTTCAAGACGTTTTCAAACTGTGTGGTCGACTTCCAGCGGAGGAGCAGCAGAAACCAGAGGAAAGATACTGTGTGAGGTGACAGACCAACTGTGGCTGTCAGAGGACGAAGGTAGGCTAATAAAACAGTCATAACTCCGCCAATATTAAACACATAAACACGGTTCACACGTCCTTAGATTCAACACAATCTACACTTTCCGACGGTATGTGTACCTTCAGTGTCCGTTTCCAATTCGGGTCCATAAAGCCGATTAGAAAACAGAAAGAAAAACGTACCTCGCAGCTGCAGAACTTGCCCGGGAATTATCAGGTTTTTAAGTTTTCACAAGTTTTTAAGAAATTCGGTAGAAGTTACCAGCACATATGACATTTCATTTCAAAGAATAAGCGTTAATAGCAAATTCGGCGTATATATTTTTGAAATGTATAAAAAGAATATAGGTTAAAAACGGGATTTGGTGCACAGCATTACTTTAAGCACCCATGACCATTATTGTGTACTTCCTGGTTCTCTTGTGTGACAAATAGAAGCAGCTTTGATTGTGTTTAATAGTTTTTGGATCCATAAACGAAGTTGGAATTATATTTACTTGACAGGTAAGAAACCTATAATCTACATTCCAGCCAATATATATGGTTACAAGTTAAAGTGAACCTGCCTTATTGTCCATAACCAGAAAACAAGCTCGCACAAACATATTTTAAAGACACTTAACACTACGTTCATTCTTAGCTGATGTTACACGGATGAAGTTAACTTTATATTTTACTCTTAGCAGATTTTAGACAATTATTAATGAATCATATCGTGAGGTAATATATCAGCAGCGGTGAAAAGCAGTTTACTGTACTAAAATGCAATTAAGAGACGCTTTCGTATAGTTCCATTTTCTTTTTATACTGGTTATCCTTTTTTTACTTTACACTCCACAATGTTTCAGAGACAACTACTCTATTATATATTTGACAGCTTGAGTTACTTTCCAGATTTTATATATGAAACATGATGAGCTTGAAATATGACGTGGGCCTCCTGTCATACTCTAAACTACCAAACAGTAAATAAATCAGACCTTTAATATAACCAGATGATCGTGAAGACCAAGTTCTATTTATTGTGATGGTGATGGTTGCTGTATTTATATTATTTATCATTGTTGACTGTATGAAAAGCCTGAATTTGACAACTCCGGTTGGTAACTTTATTTCCTTTCTTGTTACGAGTGCCAGTTGTATGTGTTTATCTGATTGATATTAAAGATTGAATATTAGCAATATGACTACCACTATCAGCCTGTAAAACAACTGTAAGTCCAAAACTCCACGATATTCAGCTTTATTTTTGTACACGACAAAGACGGACAACAAATGATATAATATAATATAATTTTTGAATTATTTTACATGTCAAAGCAGATAATGATAACAATAATCTGAACAATGGCTGCATTCCTTTCAGGGGAACATACAGCATCCTAATATTGTACATGACGGCTCCCTGGAATATTTTATTGGGACAATGATTGTTTGTCCAGTGCTCTTACTGCTGTCAGAATAAGAAACTTTTAACCACTTAAACTTCAGTTGTCAGATTCAAAAACGGCTTATCTGCACGCAAACAGCTAATTATTCTTAAAGCTACATTCATCCATCAACTCATTTTCATTATATTTTATAATAAACTAGAACAATAGCGATGGCAGTCTCTTCAGCATGATAACTTCTTTTTGTGTTTAGCTGAAATGTGGATCAAACCGACAATAAACGCTGCTGATGATCTTGCTTTCAGAGCCTGCCATTTCCTATGTAACAGATCAAATTATGAGAGACCTTGCAGTGCAGTGCCGGGGCTCAGCACGGGATTAGGGGGCAACTATCTCAAGGCTGTGCTTCTCAGATAAACGTACCTACAGCAACCTTTTCTCAAACACACAATTACCCGTCCGCTCCCTCCCCCAATCCCCTTCACCACCTCCCTTTTGAATTTCATCAGGGGCTTAATTAGTATACAAATAAAACTTCCCTTATCTCCCTCTCGCCCTAATTGGCCTGTCTTTAGTTATGCCTGGTGAGTGTGTGTTGGTGTGTGAGAGAGCTGGGGCCCCTGTAATTAGGGTGACCGTGTTCACCTTTCCTCTCAGACGCACGGGTGCTCAGGCAGCCTATGGGGAAGGTGGGGCTCACATGAGTGTGTGTGTGTGTGTGTGTGTTTGTGCATCTGAGTGAGTGTGTGTTTGTACGGGGGTGTTGGGGAGGTGCGCTTTGGATTATTGCTCTGCAATCATTCTTGGACAGTCTCAGCGGCGTTCTCATGAGCCAGGAGGGCTTTGGGTGCTGCCGGTTCCCACTGAATGGAAGGGGCATCTTACTTTTTTCATTCTCTCCTTTCTCTCTCCCCCGCTCCACAGCGAAAGTATTTATCGATCATCTCGGCCTGCTTTTCAACAACTTAATATTGGGCGACAGTGCTCTGTGTTCTGACTGTAATTAGAGTTCAGCTTTGGGCTGGGTGGGGGGGTTGCAGGGTTGTGGGGGGGCAATTAGAAGCCTTTGTTATTAAACTTGATTCATCTTCCTCCTGCACAGCTCTTCCCCGCTCCGCTCGGCTCTTGGATGCTTACCAAGGGTATCGGGCCATCCGGCCTCTTGAAATTGGCTAACCGACAAATTATCACGTTTGCTGCTAGACACCCCCCAATATGCCCCCTCCCTCCACCCTTAACCCTTCCTCCCAGGTCTGCTCCCCTCACGATGCCAATAACACACAGTAATAACTGTAAAGATCCCCAGTCAAATTCACTCAGATGCCTGCACTCATACGATCACAATAGACGTCCTCAAGAGCCACCCAGAGCACATCTTTCCCTCTCTGACTGAGAACCACTCCAGATGAAAGTGTTCTTATGTTTGATCCGGTTATTCGTGACCGCTCAGGTTTTACTTTCAGTCTAAATATGAGACCTACGTTTCTTGTAGCCTCTTTTGTTACCACCGTCAAGGAGGTTTTGTTTTCACCCCTGTCAATTAATTTGTTGGTTGTATGTTTGCTTGTTTTTTTTAGACAGATTACAGGGAAAGCATGGAACGGATTTCCACAAAACTTGGTGGAAGGATGTGTTATAGGTTAGGGAGGAACACAGGATTTGTTTCACTTTTTTAACATTGCAAGACAGGGCGTTTTTCAACATTTCCCCAGTTTTCCCAGAGAATAATTCATGAATCTTGATGTGAAAAAGTCAGGCTATTTAGAGAACTGATATCCATGAGTGTGCAAGTGAGTGCCGTTTGATTGAATTCAGTGGGACTGTTGGATGCACTTCACTGAGTGACATTGTAGTTGTTTTGATGTGATCTGTGTTTTGATGAAAGATGCAGATGGAGGCAAAAACATTGGAAAACTTTTATATAAGAATAACATTAAAGTAATTGTAGTTGTTAGTTCGTGCCTTGGTGGATATATGCTAAGTTTTTTATTTCCCTCGTATCATAAATCTGAGAGCAACCTTACTCAACCTTTACTCAAATTGGGTCAAATCTGTTTCTATGAGCAGCTGCTGTGCTTTCAAGCATAATCAACATTATGTCAACTATTTAGTTTATATCACAGTTCATTATACATGGATTTCATCATCAGTCCAAAGAACAAAAACAACACAGAAATCAAGGATCGCAGCAGCAAAACCAGACTCACTGGATGTAGACTATGTTTGGCTATGTGAGACTAAGAGAGTCTACAGCTGCAGTTACCTCTCAAATATTAAATATGTACAGAATTCATAATTTTTTTGTGAACATTGCATTAAGTACTATACTGAGAGGAGTGATGTGTAGGGCTCATCTTTGTGCATTTAAAATGAATTACAGCTCTTCAAAATTGGAAGTGATACTGTCACAGATACAATCTGTTCATATACTTGATTGGCCAGTGTTTCTTTCTATGGTTGTGTCGGGACCTTCATATTTCATAATGTGAGTTGAACTATGTTTTACTTACACTTAAAAGCTTTTATTTGTTTTGTTCCACTTACAGTAAATAATGGACTAACTGTACTTTGCACAATCCAGTCTCTAGTGTTTACTTACAACTATTGCAAAATCCCTCCCCTGGTGCTTTTAGTATTTTTTTTTAATTTAATTATGTTTCCTATTTTTATATGTTTCATACTTTTTATATTTATACTTGCACAAATGCACCACAGCAAATTCCTTGTATGTGTAAACCTGCTGAGTCTGATTCTGATGCACATGATCTGTGTACGCACCAGACACACGACCTTCCAGCAGTAAAGCTGGAAGACTATTAAATTACTATTAAAAGCTTCACTGGTTATTATGCCCATTATGCTAAAGACTTAACAAGTTACAGTTTAGTTAGACATTAGTTTTTTTTCTGCCTAATTAAAAGATTTCATTAAGATAATGAACATTTACCATAAGAAGAAATCAATACCAAATAAGTTAAATTTAAACTAACGAAACAACCCTGAAAGTAATAAAATAAATAGTAGAGCATCTGCAAATTATTGATGAAACGTAGCTGCTGCTGGTGGCTTGAAGAAATCTCTCTGCTTGTGTTGTGGTGTCACTGGGAGCAATAATTCAGCAAAAAAGAGTGAACTTCCTTCTACCACCACCAATAAAACTGTCAACTTTGTGTTGTCTCCGTTTCTTTGCTGCACCAAACGTTGTTAGTTTGAAGAGGTGATGTGAGTTGACAATATTCTCCCTCTTCTCCCTTCCACTCCGGCCGCTTCCCGACCCCCACCTCTCCCCCCTCATCCCTCCACCCATTCTTTGTCTCCTCCAGAGTCTCCAGGAGCTTGATATGGAGCTTATGGGGAAAAGGAGGAAGATCAATCCTGGTGTCAGCAGCTCAGCACACATCTCTCCCAGTAACGGCAGGACAAGTGTCAGCTGGAGGAGAGGCAGCCGCCATGCAGAGACGGGAGGAGAGAGAGAGAGAGAGAGAGAGAGAGAGAGAGGAGAGGGAGAGGGAGAGAGCAAGTGAGTGAGTGAACGAGCGGAGGGGGGGGGGAGAAGAGGGGATGGTGCTGCGGGGAGGATGAGAAAGAGAGCCCTCTGCATGGCAGCCAAGCGAGTGAGCAAGCGAGCGGCGCAGCCCAAGGGAGTGCACCTCCAGTAGACAAAAGATCAATTCTCTCCATTTCACTCTCAGCTCCTGATAACAAGCAAAAGTTCAGCAAGCCCAGGAGCTGTCTTGCCTTTGAAATGTGCATTGTGGTGTGTTACACACATGCCGTTGCACAGTTACGCTCTCATACAAGTGGCCTGCACACACAAACAATCACTTACTCATACGTTTAAATTGAGAGGCCCAGTGGTTTTGGTCGTGATTAGAAATGACTGTTGGGTATTTGTTTTCTAGACACGAGAATCAATTAGGAGCAAAATCCACGATGGAACAACAACATCTTGATTTTCATTGGGTTAAATGAACACAACTCTTCATGTGTTTGAAAGAGTCTGGATACAGTCATTGTTTCCTTGATGAGGATACATGTTGGAGTTTGTCATCAGCAGCGTCCGGCACTTTTGATATGTTACCAAATGTCCTTGTTGCTGAAAAACAGCAACCTCGTCGCATTCGGTTGAAGATAATACAACCGACAGCAAGAGAAAACATCACCAGACAGGAAGCTGTTGCATTTGGTCACAATCAAAACATAATTTGTGAAAGCGTGCCGTGCCAAGGGAGTGCGGTTTGGATCGTGATTGCGGGTAACATTGTTATTGGTGGAGGGCTACGGTCAGTCAAACCAGAAACATGCATTCTGAAGAGCTTCAGTTTGTTTTTCCTGCAGACACAAGTGTTATTGATAACGCTCTCATTTGGGGGAGTTTATGGAATATATTGTTTCCTTCCTGTTTGTGCTGGTACTCAAGTCACAGCACCAGATTTTAAATAGCTCTCCCAAAACCACATGTTTGTGGGTGAGCCCTTACATGTTCCTCATTAAAAGCAACAACTTTTTCAAACTTCCAAATTCTTGAAATAAATATGCAATGAGATGTCACTTTTATATCAAACACTAACACGCTCGCTTTAAATTCGGTATTTCACAATCTGAGCATCTAAAGCTTTTGTATCTTTTTCAGTTCCCCTAAAACTCACATTTATCTAGGTCAAGTGAGAAAAAAAGCTCTCGTACATGTTGCCAAAATTCTCGTAACTTGAAAATCAACAACCAAACCGAGTGGCCGGTTTATTTCGTTTCCCCTGTTTTGTGTTACCTGATGAGTCGTCATTGTCTGTTTTGATTGTTGCTCTGTCTATGAAGGTCCATAAATCTCTGCTGAATTCCAGGGAGGCTGATGATGTGTGACAGCTCCGTAGCTGGTTCTGTTTAAGACAACCACAAACAGAGAGCAATCCTGTGGAGGTTAGAGCCTTGCCACTTCTCATCAGAGTGAAACCCAGAGGGAGGGTCACTCTCCGTCGGTATTCAGGACAGCCACTGACCCTCTGTACCAGAGCACACTCTTTTCTCAGAGGCTGCTCGGCCTGCTATCCAGCCAAGCTGATAGAGTTTGGAATTAGTGTTATTTCCAACCGCTTTCGTCTGGAGTCCAAATGTCATAACAGTGTCAGCGTAATGTACCCAATGATTAGGTTTCTCTCTGGGATCCCTGTCCGTGGCCTCCAACAGATGGCCTGAACCTCTTTGCATATGCAGATTTCTTCACTGGAAATGTTTACAGATATCGTCATTATGTCCACATCCATAGCTAAATAAGAGCCAATTTAAGCAAACGCTGTTAACCAGTCAGGGTTGTTTTTGTCATGTTCTGGCTGAAAGGTACAACTTGCAGAGAGGGACAGCCAGTATCACACAATTGACCTTTTACATGATTTTCAATTACTGGGGAGAGGAGAGAAGCGGAGGGGTCCCTGTAGTGCAGCTGTCTCTGCTGTCTCCTCTCCAGAACATCTGCCCATCGAACGTGGCAGCGGCTCCTCTTCCTCCCCGTGAGGTCGCCTGCCCTGCCCAGGACGGGCAGGTGTGTGCTGGGCCTGGCCCCTCTGTCATTAAGCGGCCCAGCTGTGCTGTCACGTCTGGCATGGAGGCAGGTGTCATCCATGACCCTGTCTCAGCTCCCTCAGAGGGGCATACACAGACCTTGACAGGGCAGCTGAGGGTAAAGCCACGCATGGAATATCTATGAAGGACGACCACATCGTCCCCTCCTTGCACCCTGGTGGGCGCCACCTCCGCATGCTTGCCTACCCTCCTGCCAAAGTGCAGGATGGGCCCTCATCAGCTGTGTCAGTCAATAAAAAGAGACAGCATCACACCTCCCCTCCTGCTGTGTCCTGTGTGTCTTTTCAAAGGAGAGGTGCACACTTGGAAAGAAGGACAGAATGCTGGTAGGCATTCCCCAATGCACTGAGGACATGGAAAGATATTCAGTACAAACCAAACTGCAAGTTTTATGTGATAAAAACAGAGGGGATCACAGTAAATGATTCAAATTGCAACTGTGCAGGGCTTAATTTGTTCATATGTTCTTGATCAAATTTATATATTTTATGATGTATGTTTTCATGGAAAACAATGTAATCAGTGACCCCCTTCCCACCGATTTCAGACAAACTACACCTCAGTCAATTGCAGAGCATCGTCTGGCATATTTCCCCACTTGAAAAAGACATTGACCACGAAAGCTGTTTGTTTCCTGTTTCCTGTTTCCTAAGGACGAGTAAACTGTAACTTAAAGGTTAAAAAACGTACACTTGCAGCAGTGGGGTTTGGATAATTCTTTTTTTTTTCTTCTTTAGGCTGCACCAGATTTATCAGCAGCTCAGTACTTCATGATATCATTTAGATTCAATGCCATATTTCATATGTTTTGAAGTATTTGATTTTGCTGGGACAAACACGTTACTGACCACAGAGATACTGACAGTCCTCTATCTCCTCTCTTTAGTTTCCACACAAGCCATGGAAGAACCCATGCATCCTCAATGAGAAGCAGTTTGACTCGGTCCTGGGAGTTGATGGCCCAGATGCCTCCCTGCATGTGAATGTAAGGAACTGTTTCACCTCTGGCCAGTATATTTATTTACTCCATGTTACCGACTGCTTCTTATCCAGCTGCAGAATGGTAATTCCACTCAATGACTTCATGGCAGATAAGGCAGAGGAAGGGACAGATATTCAGGGAGACGGGAGGGAAAACAGAGTGTGGGATTGAGTTGGACACAGCTGAACGCAAAGGTCAGCAAAACAGAGCTGAGAAGTCTGTACATTAAGTGACCATCATTCGTTTAGTTCAGGTCAGATTGAGGGAAGTGTGTGAAAGCAGTTGTCTCACTGAAACACAACAAAGCGTCTTGGTTGGAGCTGTGACAGCAGCAGGAAAAGAGATCAGAAGTAAATCAGTGACTGATTCTTAGAAGAGAGGAGGTGGATTTTTATTTAGACTGGTTATGTTGCATGGATGCAGCTGTGCCAAAAGCTGATTCAGAGTCCTCAGGTTTAAAAAAAGAAGGTAATTTTGTGCCAAATGAGGTGCAAACAAAATCACTTTTTATATACATCTTTATCAATTAAAGGGAGAACATATAACCAAGGATTTGTGACAGAAAAACAACAATTTGTTGATCAATTGTTGGTTTATGCCCTCACATTGATAAAAGAAATTACCATGTGGAAGAATAATCCTGTGTATATAATGGCGTCTGATTTTACGCACAGTATATCTGCAAACATCTCTTCTTAAAGCAAAATTTGCAAAATGAAAGAGTCGCATTCATCAGTGTGAATGCGTGTGAAAGGCGGTCCCTGTCTCTGTGTAGTGGAGCTTGTGATCGACCACATGCTGCCATTTGCTTGGTCCTGGAGGTTCAGTCATGAATGTTTAGCTCCAGGTGTTTTGATTTCTGTGAACTGGTGGATGTGGTTGAGAGGTTCATCGGAGGTAGCTGCTGCTCTGCCCTTTCTGGTCGGCTCTCGTCAGTGTTTCCAAAGGCAGCCGCAGCTATCTACAGTGAGTGAGAGCCAACGTGGCCAAAAGTCAAATCATCATTATGAAGAATGTTTTTCTTCCCTTTTAAAGTTTAATCTTGAATAATGATTGAAGTGAAATGGGTGCGAGATGCTGCAGGTCCACACTATATTTAAGTGTCAAAGGGAAACGGCCTAATCACCCCTGTGAGCAGGCCTGCGGGATAGATGAGGAAAGAACAAACTCAATTTGTTATTCATTGTACTTACAATACATTATTAATATCTTCACACAAAACATTTTGTGTGAAGATGTTATGGATACTGCAGCTTTTCTATGTAATCATACTTTTAGATGTTGCCCATTGATACCGAATATGCAATTCCACAGATTCAACAAGTTGCAAAGGTTGTATGTGTTTCTGTCACAGAGTTTCTACATATCCCGCCATCTCCAAAGTGTTGCTTACAGCTGTCAAGTCTTCCTTGTCTGTTTTTTTTTTTTTTGCAGGTCAGGCAAAATACATTTTTACACTTCATAAATGTTTAATTGCTGTGGTTAGTCCGTCAGCTGATATTAAGGAAGTTGCCAGAAATGTAGGAGTTATTGTGGATGGCAGTTTAAAGCTTGAATAACTCATGACAAGGATAAGACGGCTGCTGTGTCCTTAAAGATATAATGTCTTTGTTTGTTTGTGTCATATTGCGTATATCTTCAGCGATGTTAGAAACCCAGGGTAAATCCCCAGTTTTATTCAAGTTAATGGAACGTTTCATTTTGGTTGCATTTTAATTGCGTCATATCTGTTTTATAAGTGGCTTTGCGTGTCTCTGCTATAACTTCTGGGGGAAACAATGTAGATTTAAAAAAACGAACTAGTGTTAGCATTGGTAACTCATAATGAGTTATGAGTTACCGTTTGCTGTGTAGCGTGAATAAAGCTTTAATACATTACCTCATCCTGCACAGGATTTGGCGAAGACGACTCCCATCATCCCACGCTGCTTCAAATTGCACGTTAACTCCATATCGTCCCAAAATATCAATTGTGTCGTTAGCTTGTTGAGAAAACAATTTGCTGCAATCACTTCAATCCCACTTGTTATGTTTGTGTCGGGCTTGCAAAGTGAGCTGATCATTTTCAAGCCATGTTTGGTAAAGTTACACCTGCAGCACAGAATGTCTTAAAGTTTATCCTCGGACTTACAGTTACTTGGTGACTAGATAGGAAAATCCACCTCAAGATAGAACTTCTTCCCCAAAACAGTCCGTACTCAATAAGTAAACAGCTCTTTCTCCATCGTGACAGGACACGTGACAGCTTGTGATTAACACTGGGGATTCCTACTATCACAGAAGTCTCATATGACTTCATGGATGCTCAATGAAATAGAGAAACACCTTCTATTTGGAGAGGCCCCCCCACGAAGCTAGATAATTAACTTCATGAATCTGTCATGCATTCCAAAAATCCAAACCCCCTCATGTCCACGCTGCTGCATCCAAACCAGAATGCACACTGCATATTCTTTTGACCGGCAAGAAATCAAGAATGTGATGTTTGTTTGGTCATTTTTGAGTTATTGGATTTTTTTTTTTGCCAGTGTCAGTAGTGTAATTCCCAGCCTCACCTACAGTGTATACACACACACGTCTTGTGTTATTGGCAGCGCGCCTTCATCCACCGACACCTCCAGCGTCCCTGGTGGCCTTTGTCACAGAAGAAAGAGAATGATCAATATCCCAGTTAAACTAGACTTTCAAAGCTGATCGCAGGGCCTCGTTCTGGGGCCTTCTTCTTTAATGAATTTTCTTTCATTCCGCACAAGTTTTTAAACATCAAACAATAAATCGGCCAGGGCACAGTAAAATATTTAGATCTATTGACTGTGTTTGAAAAATGTAGAGGGCAAAAACTCTAGTGGTTTGATGCTGATACATTCTGAACACTTTAATCCACCCGAGTGTTTCCTTTTATCTGCCTGGGTTTCTCTAAAAGAGGGGGAAAGGGCCTCAAGAATGTTCTCAAAGATCCAGCAACTCTTTCTTAAAAGCTCCTTACCTTCAATTGCTCTTGTCTAACACAGTGATTCTCAGTGTTCCTGGTACCAAGGCACAGGTTAAAGAAAAATAAAATAAAACGTCCACGCCACACAAAATCATTTATTCTGTGGGAAGATCAGACAAATTCTCGAGGTTTTCTTTCACCTTAAATGACAGGACCTGTGTCGGGGGAAGAAAAAAAAAAAATTGGATTTGAGTTAAGTGTAATTTTTGTTGTTGTTTAATGATTATTTCCCCTTTGACATTAAAATCTTGCATGCGGAAATGTGTTGTGTTGTGCACGGCAGTGTGACTTTACAAAGGTGGAACACATCTGTTTTACGGCATTGATAGTTTTATTGTAATAGCGTTGCATTTCGTCATCTTTACCTCAAAACAAACCCAGAAACAACGAGGTGATAAAAATTACATCTGTGGCAAGAACACAGGTTTGTTTTTTTTGGGTGGAAACAAGTTTTGACAAAAAACATATTTATGAAATGTCCCTTGAAGAAAAGCACCTTCTGTCTATCAATATTGACAGGTTGTTGTCAGATGGTACGAGCAAGAGATCAAAAAGAGTCTGAAGATATATGATGCTGTAGAAACATTTCATTAGTCAGCGAGTTTCACTCAGTGTTGAGTGTATTTAAAAAAAAACTTATGTGTAGGTTGAGTAAATCTATTTTGTTATTTTTGGTCAAAGTCACATCAAGGTGACCATTGGCCTGACCCCTTGTGGAGCCAATCTTCCCAATGTAGTAATAAATTGTACTTTGTGTGTGTGTGCATGTCTTTGCATGGCTGGTGTATCCGTGTGTGTGTGTGTGTTTGGCTGGCGTGACAGCCTGGCCTTGACGTTAAACATCTGTTGGGTGAT
The DNA here is from genome assembly GCF_022539355.2 of Hippoglossus stenolepis. Taxonomy (NCBI): domain Eukaryota; kingdom Metazoa; phylum Chordata; class Actinopteri; order Pleuronectiformes; family Pleuronectidae; genus Hippoglossus; species Hippoglossus stenolepis. The sequence continues at coordinate 20,348,525 of NC_061484.1, forward strand.
TCATTCCGCTGCGGATGTGGAATGACACCAAGGCACATCTGCCGAGGCGCGGGCGATCCCTGCAACCTGCCCCTCGCAAGGCCCCAGCTTCACCACCCAGACCACTGCTCTGAGGATTGCGTCATTCTCCCTCCTGTCCACCGCGGCTAGTTCACAGAAGTGACATCTTGCCTCTCTCTCCAGTTGCGCATGTGGAGCGCAGCAGATGCATAGCTTTGGGGAGATTTAGAAATGGCAAACACCATGAAGCTCAAGAACCTGGGAGGAAAGCGATCCCAGATAAACCTCACTTTGTCCACTACGTTTCCCATGGCAGAATCAACCTAGTACTAAAAATACTCTTTGCCCTTTGCAGTTTTAATGGACTTAAAACATAAGAAAATAGTGAAGCAGACTAGTGCTTAATTAATCAATTACTTAATAAACAAAAAATAAATGTTGATCAATGAAGAGTTCTAAATATTTACTGTTACAAGCTTCTCAAGTGGGACGATTTGCTACATTTCTCTGTTATATATCATTGTAAATAATAAGGGGTGTAGGTCTTGTAGGACAAAACAAGCGATTTCATATTTTATCATAGAAGTTTTTATTTTACTATTTTTTAGACTAAACAATTATTTGACTATAAACAAAAAGACAGTCTGCTTTAAGATAAGACTTTTTTTTTTTTGGTCTAATAAATTCCAACCACCGAACGGAAAAGATTGAGAAATCATTTGAGTTTAAGTGACAGATGCTTCTCTTCACTACTGTGCGGCGCATTGTAATCACTTGAATGAATACAGCTTGACTAATTAAGGTTATGTAGTTGGCTGGCTCTCTCCAAACAAAGCCCAAGTAATGTGGATTGTGTTGTGGAACAGCCCCCATCGTATACAGCGCAGATGAGAGTGGAGCTGATGTGCTGTTCAGTCGGATGTGTCACGGAGAAAACTGCAGGAGAGATCAATCAGTCCAACACTTGATTGTCAACATCACATTCATGTTTCCACTTAGCCTAAGATATAATTCTGTTGTGGGATAATAAGCTCGTAAATGGATTTACTGTATTGCGTAGCCGCACCGCTCTCTGCCCTGCTGTTACCATGACGAAAACATGCAGGAATATGACTGTAACGAATTAAGCAGAAATAGCTGATGACTAACAAACGCAGCCAGTGCAGATGATGATCGCTGAAATGTGCTGTGCTCGAGCATGTTTGGCACAGATAGAGTCCAAGGACGCACAAGGCTTTTGATCCGGTCTCCGGGGCGTCCCAAATGTTCCGAACGCACGGCAGTGTAAACTCTGGTTTATTTGCAGAGGTATTGCCCAGCTATTATATGTGCAACCCATCCATCAAACAAAAGAACATTTCAGGAACACTTTTTTTCCTCTTTTGCACGACTGAGCAGTTGGGGTTTGTCAGTAAAGGGAGTCTTGATAGACCATAACCACATCTTCAGCTCCGTGTGCCTTCAAGGGCCAAGGACACGATGTGTAGTGAGGGCACCCGTGGGACATTCCCTCTCCTCGTCGATGCAGATGTCTGAGGATATTATCTATCATCTGATGTAAAACTAAACGTGATATTTAATTTCCGTGGATGTCATAGAAGTTGTCCGTCCTGAATTCCTGAGTAATTTTAATCATAAGGAACTCATTTGAGTGCACTCTGACTGATTGAACATCTTTTGAAAAAGAATCTCAACCAGTAGGTGGCAGTATGATACTTGGGTCTACAACTTTCCAAATCAAGACTCCTCAATCTTCACTAAGAATAAGAGCTCTAAATATTTCAATTGACTACTTGAAATAAACAATAATAATGATCCAGTTATTATATACAAAGTGATATTTGATATTATAAATACAATTTTTTTTTTATCATTATTGTTACGTGCTATTACAGATGAAACATTTATATTCAAATACAAAATTGGATTTGTTTCTTTTATCACATTATGGAATAAAAGCATGTTCTGTATATAAAGCTTTATTATTCTGCTGAAGAAAGATTTTGACTTAAGTAATACATTTTTAAAAACAAAGGGGAAAACATATTTTTTATATAAAATAAAATCGCGTTGCGTCTGTATAAAAAAATCTGCCTGAATTTCAGTCTGATCTATTGAATAAACTGTGAACGACAAACTCTGTGTTACCAATCTGCTTTATATAGTATGATCTATGCTAATATCTGCATAAAAACCACTACATGTTAAATTACTTTAAAATATTACTTGATGAACTACACTTTTTTTGATTGGACATTTGTCTTTTAATTTTTAAAAGGTTCCACAATTATGAAAAGAAATTGTTTTTATAGAAACATTTGGTTTTGTTCTTGTTCTGGTGGAAAGAAAAACAGTAAGGCGGCTTTCTTGAGCTTCTAAATATAAAAAAAAGGTCACTTATCTGAAATGATTTTTTTCTTTATTAATTTAAATAAGGTCAGCCTCGTGATATTCATCGTCTTTCACTTTTCAACCCCAGTGCAGTATTTACACTTAATGCTTGGAATCTTTTTATAAGTGTTTTTTCCTATATTGACTGTATCACTCTTCTAACTGCCAGGGTGAAGGGATCGGGAGCTCTGGTAAATGCATGTGCGACACCATTTCCCCTCCAACTATAGCTCCAATCCCCACTGAAAGCAATTAAAAGGTAGCTGAAATCCACAGGACCTAATGGGTTAATTTCTGGGCTTGTTGCTTCTGCAATCCGAACAGAGTGAATTCTCTTTGTTTGTTTAGCAGCTGAGATAAAGGTGGACTTTTTTATCGACTCTCCTCGAGTCACACGATGATGAAACCTGTGGCTTCACTGAAAACAACAGGTCTCCTGGTTCAGGCAGAATGAGAGGACTCTGAAAATGTTTGCAGCTTTATTAAGTGAGTTCTCTGAGTGAATTTCCTTTGCTTTTTAAAACAGGGAAGGTGCTTGTACAATCCACAACATTCACCGCCTCTACTCAGAATTAGAGATTTATTTTCTGAGGAGGAAAAAAAAAATCAATTAGTGCTAAATTTATTCATGGATTTCTGCGATCAATGCGAGTCCACTCAGAGGGGCTCGCTGGGACCCAGTTCATCCCAGTTAATGTGTTTGAAGGGGAATTACCATTGATGTTGTTTTCCCTTCCTCTCAGGTCAAAGAGCATCTCGGAGCTGTCACGGCCCGCCCGCCACACGGGAGGAACTTCCCTTCAGTCCTCGCCGTTACCCACAAGGCACCTGGACAGGACAGCATCGCGAGGAGGCAGCGGTTGATGTGAGGGAAAGACAATCAGGTCGGTTGGCCGTGCTGAATCTAACATGCCCACTGTCAGGGAGTCTCTCGCTAGAGCTAATTGTGAATCCAATCAAGGCTGGGAATACAGCCTATTGATTTACCCCACTAAACACACACAATAAACAAATACAGGGGGGATAAATTATGTGTGGATTCACTCACAAATGGCTTTTATGTCTGCGGAATATTCATATAATCTAAACTCACACTCCTGATTATCATGAGCTGCCAGGTGAAAAGCAGCTGCTCCTCACACTCTCCTAATTGGCCGCAACCACTGTAATCTTAATTCACATGACCTATTATGACTTCTTGATTGTTTTCATAATTCTTGCATACTTCACAACGCCGCTGCGAAACACATGCAGGGTTGATCCTGTGAAATGTTCCTTCAAGGATATTCTTTTCTCTCCGTATTGATTTCAAACAGTTCCTGCACACAGGCTATATTTCAGGTCAATTAGACATATTTGGGCATTTGCAAATCATTTTTTTCTCTCTGATCCTGGGGCTCTAAAACTGCACTTTTGGCCCAAACAGCACTGCACAGATTCTCTGTGGAGCTTGACATTTTGATCTGCAACAGAGACTAAATGATAACCGTTTCCTTGTAAATACTGTTGCCTGCGGGGGAGGGTTTAAATAGACCAAGAAGGACTTTTCACTCACTCACTTGTTTATATTCACAACTCATCTAAATGTGAACAGCTAAAGCATTTAGAACATAGTGTGCGTTGCATGAAGCAGTGTGAGGCTGCGGAGTAAGTAGTGCGAGGGGAGACCCGTAATTACAGCAAATTATTGTCCGTAATTTCCTAAATTCCTCTGCTTTTACACTCTCAATTATGCAATTATGACCTTTTCCCAGAAAGATAGCAAATATGTTGTGATTGTTCAGCTCGGACTTTCCTCATCAGACGCTCTTTTCTGTCACTCTCTTTGTTTTGTTTTTCTATAAAGAGAATAGCTTTAAAGTTTTCTTTTCTCTCATCATGTATGAAAGAACAAGCTCTCTTTGTTTGAAGTGTTTGGTCTTGGCATCTGTGATCACTCTCATTAAGGCTCTCCCTCTCACTGAGAGCGAAAACACTCCAATTCATTTATTTTTATTTCAAACATATCATTGACTGTGTCTGATCTTGCATCCACATCTGAGAAAAAGTATTTATTTGAATCTTAACAACCTCTCCTCTCTCCAACAATTTTAAATGTAAATGGAGGAGGAATCGATTAGTCACGCGTTGATTTTTGTATGTTTTTTATTACCCCCATGTCTGAATAATATAAAACAAGTAAATAATTTCTCTGACCAACAAAGTGCAGAGATCGGATGGAAAGTCAGCGCTGAAGCGTGACCCCTGCGCATTGTCATGACAACCTAAGGCCGCTGACACTTCGCGGCAAGTAGATGACAACATCCTCCTACTGCCGTGAACGTGGTTGAACCGGCAGCGCCCACACAGGGGAAGATTTACATAAACACTTTTTTAATTGAGCTGCAAATGTTGTCATAAGATGGAGTCATTATTTTAGCACCCCTGAGGGGGAAAATGTGCTCATGCAAAAAGAAAGAGAAAGTCAGCCAGTCACATTGTGCTCGATGTGAGGCTGCACAGATAGGATAATATTACATTTTTACAGTGGCGCTCTGAGCCTTTCCCAGATCGCTGATAGTGTTCAGCGCTTAGCGGCTGGCTCCAGGGAAAAATTGCTCCATGTCACATCCTTATCAAAAGAGCGTTTTGTTCCTTCCTGCACATACAGTTCTTATTCCACACGAAAGGCCTGTGATCTGTTACACTTGTGTAGATCTTTCTTCAGCGCCGCCACCCACCCCCCCAATGCCCCGCTGAAGATCAATTGTGTTTGTACTGTATGTGAATGTGTATCAAAGAGTCCCCACAGTCAATGCCTCCACTTATAAGGTAATGTACTGACACAGGAGATTCCACGGGGACTGTGCCGAGCGCTCCATGTACAGAGGCTGTGCAGCAGAGGGAAGGGTTGGGAGGAGGGGGAACACAGCAGTCATATAGTGTGGGAGGAGGGAGCTGGATTGATAAAACACGCCACTTACACAATGCTATCTTCAAGTGGAAGTCAAATATATAGCTAGATGCAAAGAAACAAACGCATATGCACATATACGCTGTCAGTGGCTGCTTTCGACATGAAGGGCTCCTGACCTGAGTGTGAGCAACGCTGATTAATCTCCCATCGAACACCTCTTCTGTTTCACTGAGCCACGAGGGAAAACGCTGTCAATGAGAACTTTCATAACAGCAAAAACACTCACCCCGTTGTTTTATTAATCCTTCAGACTTATGAAGGTAGCTGTCCGTGCAGAGGGGGAATTATTCCCATACATTTCAATGTGATATTGACCTTATAACTAGCCAAGTTTAAGTCATAAATCCATAGTTGCTCTTGTCTGAGAAGTGGGTAGCCCGGCGCTCACCAGCTCCTCCTTCCTGCACTCGCTCTTTTACAGCTGAAGTGGGAGGCAGGTCAAATACAAGGCTGGGGTTTTCTCTGGATTTAACCCAGCCAAAGGAGAGAAGTGGGAGGATGCAAGTGATGGTGTATGTGTGAATGTATGGGTATTTAAACGCGATAAATTGTAGGGCCGATTGTCCATTTTGATGCGTGTATAGCGATTTTCTGTGTGTGCGTACGAATGTGTGGATACGTACGCGGTGACAGAAGGTGACCCCCTGTGTCAGCGGTTTATTATGTCCGGTTCATTTGCCGGGCCAGACTCCCATTGGCTGTCAGTTTTACTGCCTGACTGTGTCAGCTGGACAGTGTTAAGCCTGATGGAGTGTTTTTGCCTCTGAAGCCATCCTGAGCAGAAAGGCAGCGAGCGCTATATAACAGGCTCAGTGACAGGTTCTCAAAACAGGCGGGCCATGAATATGCAAGCGCTTCCACAAACAGCCAGGAAGAAAAAAAAAAGTGCTTGATGTGGCTGAATCTGAAAATAAGCAATTTTGCCATACTCAAGCAGCAGCTCTGACACTTTCAGCATATTTCTCTGAGACTCTCACTGTCTGCTCAATTTCCTCTCTGCAGCCGGAGTTGGAGGAGAGAGTTTCTCCCCCGTTTCATCACTAAATATTAAATAATGTTTCACTTTACTGTCACAACATAATGAAAACAGGAAAGGCGTGTGTTCAAGGGATAAAAAGAAATCACAATCAGATATTTTTGAGAAGTTTTGATATTTGTGCCTTTCTTAATTATGTGATTTTACACAAGTAACTTGTCTTGAGTGATTGGGATGAGGACCTCCTCTTAGCTTCAAATGGGCTTCCACCCTCCCCTGTTAATGCAAATGAAGTGAACATGTGCCTTTGATATTGAAATGATCTCACTGCATTCCTACAAACATTTCAGGAGACGAAAAGTAACTGTGTGTGCACTTTCTTATACTGTAAGTTACCTCACCACAGCCCCAGGTTTCTCGGGGACACGGAATTCGTGTTTTGTTTGTTTAAAAACAACCGATGTTATATCGACAAATTATGTAAAAACAAATTTAGGGCTGGAAAATTTCACTCGCATTGTACAGTTTTCCGTAAGCGCTGGCTGACTACTCCTTTAACTCCACCTGGCTACCTAATTATTTTCATTTAATTGTTTTGATTAGTAATGCAATTCACTATATGTGTATATTTAACAACCACAACCCTCATCTTTCAAAACAATGCGAGCATGATGATTGGAGAAATGTGCCCATCTGTCAGTGTGTGCACGTGTGCATGTGCAGCTGAGAGGCGAGTAGAGAGCGGAGAGTCGTCCTCGGTGTTTGACAAATATATATTAGCAAAATAACTGATGACAAAACCCATTAAGAATTGCATTGATTGCACAGACAGGGAACATCCTCATTAGACGTGCTACTTCCAAAAACACCGGTGGCAGCAACTCCACCATTGCGCAGTAAGCATTAAAAAGTCCACTGAATATTTCATATATGCCAATCAGGTGTGTCATTGGTTTAATGAATGAAACAATGAATGAATTATCTTTATTATGTTTTTTTTAGCAGAGCCATGAAATGGCAACAAGGTTAAAGGGCGATATGAGGATAATATTGTTATAGTTCAGCCTCACACTGTTTTATTACAGTTTAAAATCTCGTCATCAAAATGCTTTGGTATTTTGTTGCCTTTGATCAATTATGCAAATCAATGTCAGACGCTTCAAATCATGTTTTGGAAATACAACATGATGTCACAGAACTTCCTGCAGTAATATATACTGTATGCGTACAGTATGTACTACACAGGTATTTCCACACCAAACATTTTTATCCATGATTTACATGCTGACCTCCCATAGGTATAGAGCATATCAATAGAAGCCTAATTCTCCGTTACAGTACCACAGGCCTCCAAATTTTGGCTTTCACGGCCACATTTTTTTTCTGGGTGTGTGTGTGTGTGTGTGTGGCTGGATTGTGTGATCCCTCTACCACACTTCCTCCTTTTTCCCCCTGTTTATTTCCGTATTCTTGGAGTAATCCCTGCATTATAATTTTACAGCTGGAATAAACACAGCATAGCAGGTGACTAATGTGAGACAGTTGTGATGTAAGGAGAGAGTTTTGGTACAAAGACCGAAACAAGGCTGCAACAAATTATATTTGTCTGTATATTTATTGTTTTGGTTTTGCAAAGAACATGATGCAAAATGCTCATTACAATTTCCCTCAGTGTCCTGCTTCGTCCAACCAACAGTATGACACTTGTTTTTTACTGTAAGTTAAGAAAAGCAGCAAACTCACATTTGAAAAACTGGAACCATCAAATAATTTAAATTTGCATGAAAAACTGAAGACGCTGATTATTTTTCTGTAATTCATTAGTTGATTTTTTGAGTAATTGTTGCAGCTCTAAAACAATATTTTTCATCTCTTATTTTGAAGAAGCCAAACTCTTAAATGTTAAATGTCTTTACACAAGCAGATATACAAGACAAAATTATAAACATAATAAAAGTCAAGACGAGTCATGTGAAAAATGTATCAAAGATTTGATTCCAGCTTTCAGTTCATGACTGTTTTTCATTATCTGAGCTACACGTGCACAAGAGACTTTCACTAACCCGACCCACAAGGGAATCATTGGCTACAGAGGAGTTACTCAATCTAGGGGATTTTACTAAAGTGGGTTTCTGCTGGGATTTGTAAAAGCATGAAGTCTATGATATTGTTTTGGTGCACATGAGCTTAAACCAGACAAATACAGTGATTATACTACATGTAATAGTAGCCTTTGTGTGGGTCCCCGGAGCCGAAGCCTTGCATGTTTTTTCACGCTTAGTGTCTTTTCAGGACACAGTGTTGTGCGACCCTTGGGGTTGCTCTGTGAGGTGATAATAGAACAGTATGTGTGTGTGTGTGACTGGATAGACGTGTATTTGTGTTAGAAGGACCATACAAAATACACACAGGTCCAGTGGAGAGCTCAACACACACAGCAGTGCTAACCTCACGGCCCGGCTCTCCTGCAGAAACAACACACTGACACGCTAATTACCTGCTATTGTTTAGATAAGCGCTAGTGGAGTTATTGGCTTGTCCGTCCTTCAAATGTCCACTTCTTTTTCAGCGGCCTTATTTTTGTCTCATGCCAGGTGCTTTGAAGACGGAACTCTGGAAGTCTAACGTTGTGTCAGATTAAAAGGGTCCAGGACAGGATCAGATTGGCCCACGGTTACAGTTCGTCTGGTCTCGCCACCGTTCTGTGCGAGGGGAAAGGGTGGTGATGCTATTAACTGTACTGCTTTCCTGTTTAGAGGAAGGGGCTGTACATTCCAGGACACACACACATACACACAGGCACTTAAGAAAACATTCTTGCACAAATACTTTCATGCGCACCACCTAAACAAACTTTACACTTAGTGTACGTTTTATGTCAGATACACACGATTGTGCACTCACACATCTAAATGCATGCGCGTGCCTTCCTGCTCTGACACACTCCCTCACTCAATGACTCTATCTTCCTCCCCTACTTTGTCTCTCTCGCACTCCCTTTACTGGAAGGCCACTCTGATAGGCCCCCTCGTAAGGAGAGACACACCATCCCAGTTGATTCCAGGGGGAGTCCTTCAGAGGCAGCACTTCCAGTGGCTTCAGTGCATTAAAGCTTTTACCTTTTGCTTCTAAAGGCACCGGGACAAAAACAGTCCGAGCTCTTTCTCTCCACTAGGGAGAGAGAGAATGCATTGTCTTGTGAGGACACTGATTACTTAGGAATCAGTCATCAATTATTCAAACGATGGCATACTGTATTGCCTCCACCTTTAGTGACAAGACGGCCTTTCAAGGCTGGGAAATGCAGAGACACACCCTGCCTGGTCCACAAGAATCAATACAGGCCTGGGTAGTTTGCTTCCTTGCTTTCGTTTCGGTCTGTCTCCCTCTTCATACCAATGTGAATTTGGGGCCCTGGCATTACACTTTTGGGAAACCTTGAAGTGCCAGCTGCTGAAGAGGCCACACGGGTAAGGCAGGCCACCATGGAAGCCCGCAGGCTTTGGAAACTCGCCCTTGGCTTGTCCCTCGGTTAGCACCACCGCCTTTTTGTCAAATTCTGCGCACTGCCGTTGGTCTCTCGACTGCCTCTTGTCTTAACTCAGCTGATTAGCTGTAAGTGAGCCTGATGAATGTCCGCCGTTCATCCACAACACCTGGTTCTCAGGAGAGCGGAGGTTGAAGCCGACTCAAGGATGGAGACGGATGAAAAAAGGGGACTTTCTCTTATAGCAGTCCAAAGATTGGACCACCCAGGATTTGCATACTTGAGGTTTTTACTTTGCTTTTCTTCCTTGCCTCCACTCAACGGTGTTGCCGAGTTTTCCCTGGACCAGACTTCTGGCACACCTCATGCTCCTACTCCTTAGTCACTGTCACTGAAACACAAAGAGCCCAACACACAGCCTTGTGTCCTGTCCCAGACTGTCTGACCTCCCCTCTCTGGAAGCCTTTACTGCCGATAGAATATCCTCTTTCTCTGCTTTGGAGCCAGAGCCCTTATATTGAACAACCATAGACCACTAACAAAGGTCAAGCATCCCTGGCCAAAAAAGCCAATTAAAGAAATTAAGTGCAGTTTACACCTGATAAGATTAATTGGATGTTTTTTTTTATTCTTTGCTTCTTTTAAGCTTTGGTGACCGGGTCAAGGTCGATATTTTCGTGCGACTGCTGTTTGTTTGCGAGCCACTTGGCCTCCAACAAATATGCCTGTGTTGCAACTTGCGACATGAAAGAAAATGTGAAGGGGAGAGGAAAATAATCATAAGCGGGAGGGAAAAGTATGGGAAGAGGCAGAGGGAGGGTGAGAGAGAGAGATGAGGCGGTGGGAGGAGGTGGGGGCCGGGTCGCTGGAGGAGTTGGATAACAATGGCTAGAGTCCAAGGTTGGCTAATAGTATCTGACACACTGCAATTTTGAGGCTTATATCAACATTGTTTTTACAGCTGTAATTAAGCCACCTAATCAGAAGCACATTGGTCGGGACAGTCTGGGGTTGTGAGGGGGCAGACACACAGTGAGCTGTGTTCAGCCCTGCGGCGAGGCAGCAGCAGCACCGCACTGGGCTTGAGCTAGGTGGAGGCCAGCCAAGGGAACTGTGGGTGGGAGAGCGTCCCGAGTGTGACACACACATTGCACACAGACGTACACAAGGGCCGTGCATTGAATGAGTATGGATATGGGGAGGGAGCAGTTATTTTTCTGCTTGTAAATGCCTAGAACTGTGTGTGTGTTTTGTGAATTGTGGTACTGTATCTGTCTATAATTGTGTTTTTGGCTCCGGGTGTGTTGCAATAATCTCCTGGTGGCGTGCATACCTGTGTTTATCAAGCGCTCCGTTATGCCCAAATCTTACTAATGCACGCATGTGTGCTCAAGTGCATTTCCATGTTCTGTGGACGTTTTATGGCGTGCGCCCGTGTGCAGGAAAGAACGGCGAGCAAATGTGCATATGAAAGGGAGAGGGAACATGTGCATGTGTGCGGTCGCCTCCGCCACACAGAGGTTCACCCCACCCTTGTCAGGGCCCGGTGCCGAGTCACCCAAGTCTCAAATGGCAACACACACACACACACACACACACACACACACACACACACACACACACACACACACACACACACACACACACACACACACACACACACACACACACACACACACACACACACACACTCATACAGAGCAGGACGCGGAGCTCAGCTGGGGCCAAAGTCAACAGATGAGCTGGTCTGAACTGGCTCGCTGTGTGTTCTGATTGTAAATTGCGCTGGTGATGATTAGAGAACTCCAGCACAGGATGTCGACTCTTAAAACTGTCCAGAGAAAATAATTTTCTACTATGTTCAGGAAACTTTTTTTTCTTTCTCTCTTTTACACTGCTCCCCACTCCTACCCCCACCCCCTTCCCTCTTTAATTTAAACATCATGGGGCTGTATGTGAGTAGGTGGAAGGAGTTGGTGTGTAAATTGGTTTATAGCCTCCAGGGTACAAAAAAAAAAGGCCAGACAATGGAGGCTGTTTGGAGTTTCATCTTATCTGTGCAAGCTCAGACACATACATTTTTTTAAATGCACATACGTAACAATGCAAATTCCTGTAATTACAAAATTAAGTAATTCTGTAAACATTTGCATGCATTTCTCTTGATCTGTGCATTCGAAGAATAAGATATTTCACTGTATGTGTGTGTGTGTGTGTGTGTGTGTGTGTGTGTGTGTACATTAACATAATCACTTAGCTTTTTATTTCAGTGTGGCTGTCACAAAGTGGGAAGGAAGATCAATGAGGGTTTGTGTAACAGAGCCAGAGGTTGATGGGGATGAATGATTATTGTTCTGCTCTTTACCTCCTACTCACTGTGTCATGATGTCATCATCGGGAGACACATAATACTATATGCCAGCCCGGCTTGTTGTTGTCTCCTACATCCACACAAGAAACACACAGTTTTCTGACTCATCACTCACCGACATGGATTGTACGAGAGAGGCAAAGCTAGAAGGATGGAAACCTTTCGTTGCATCGATTATTAATACAAACAACTTTGTTTTTGATATGCAAAAGTCTTTCGGCTTCAACACCTAAAATGACAAGCCACTAAAGTCAGTGCATTAGAGTGGACGGCAGAGTTTGCTGAACGTCCTGCAGTCCTTAGCCAGCTGGCAGACTTTGTCCCACATTCTTGCACCCCCGCTGCGTCACCCAGCTTGGTGACCATGAATGTGTTAGCAGCTACTGAGTCCTCTCAACACGTCCTTCAACTTAATTTGGATTTATGTCCCTCTTTAAGACTTTGCCATTCTCTCCTTCGACAGATGACATTTTTGCTTCTCGGAGTCGTATAGTAAACTGTAGAGCCTACACCGATTCCTTTTTTTTTCAACTGGAAAGCTCAGAGAAAATAAAAGGGTTGAGACAAAGGAGGTAAAGATAGAGCGAGAGAGAGAGGAAGACAAGTTTGTGTGACTTGTCTGGAACAGTGCGTGGATGCTTGCCTGGAGTTTGGCAGTAGTTTCTCTCTCCCTCCTCTCGTTCTCTCCCCCCCGTCTCTCCCACCTCCACAGAAATGTCCAGCTTGATTTAATCAGGGACGCAGAAGGGAAATCAAACTGGGCGTGGGACCAAAAGCCTCCATATGGGGACAGGCCCTGTTCTGCGACCTAATCGACCCTCGGGGGCAAGCAACAAACAGTCAGCGAGTTTATAAAACAGAGTGTGTTTATATTTGTGCAATCATGTCTCTGTATGTGTGTGAGCGTGACCTGAGGAGGGGGAACGAGGCTGGAGGGGAGCATTTTAATGTGTCCCTCAGCTGGCAGCAACAGCACAGTCACACACAGACTTGTGTTTGACATGAAGGTGGGGAGAGTATTTCCTATCCCGCCATCCCCTCCTCCTCCTCCTCCTCCTCCTCTTCCTGCTGTGCGGTTCAGACGTTACAGCCGACATTAAATTCCTGTCGACAAGCTCTGGGTGGGGAATCGTCCAGGTTTGCCGCCGCTGTGCCCCCAGGCCCTGCAGAAGAGTCGCAATCTTTCCAAAAACACGCTACACCTCTGTCTTCCTTTTGTTCCAACACATTTTTTTCTCTCTCTCTCTCTCTCTTCCCGCTCGCTCCGCTCCCTCGTGTTTCATGACTGTTTACGCCAAGTGACGGTTCCTCCTCAGCTCGCTGGCTTGTGGTTCAGCGAAACAAATAAATAAAATCCATGAGGACGCACACATTCATTCACAAGCACATAACAAGATGAGAGATGGAGAGAAAATGTAAGCTGTGGGAAGAGAAAGTAAATTCAAAACAAATCATGGCGTGGCTACGGAATACAACTGGCAAATGGAGGAGACAACCAACTAAACAATGGCCATGGGATTCTCTGGCTCTCTCATCTGTGTTCAACAATAATCAGAAATACTCCAGTTGAAACCCGCCCGCAAATACCTCTGACGTACGACTCATTCTGCTGAGTCTCACAGTAGTAAAGATGACATGAGATTCCTAATTTAACTTGGTAACAGGAAAGTTTAAAGAGGACCAACACCTTGTCTTGCTGAGAGCATGTTATTATAGTCTCGGCATAACCCACTCGAGGCTGGCTCCAACAAGGGCACGCCAGTGTGCAGCGTGTATTCAAACTGCAGTCATGGGTCCTGTGGGACGTTGTGTGTCTCGGTGTGTGTTTGTGTGTGTCTATGTGTGTGAATTCAGTGTTCAGGAGAGGGACTTGGATGTGGAAAGACCCAGATTTATACGTTTTGCTCTCGGAATATCCCAGAGATATGTTGGAGGCGGTGGGGGGATTTTATAAAAGTCTTCTCCGGTTTCTCTGGTTCAGCATTTTGTCGTATTGAGGACATTACGTGGTGACAACAGGCATTAAAATACTGCCCCCTCCTCCTTTTTTCCCATTCACACCCGTCTGTCTCCCTTCCTCTCCCCGTCTCTAGCGTAGCACTTTCCCAGACTGCTATTTCGTCCTTGAAAACAGAGTTACAGCCAAGCCACAGTTGAGCTGTGTGGATGCTCGTATTTTTCTTGAATGTAAAATGAAATTATTAACTCAGCTGTACTAAAAGGACTTTTAATGCTATGGATGACCTGAGCACTGTGAGTTATGGGAAACACGGGGTCAAAACACACACAGGCCACTGTATGTAAAGTCTGACCTGAGATTGTTCATAGCCGCAGCCTGCTCCTACAAATAACAAGTCCTTCCCTCTCAGATATATTGCTACTTCTACTATTATAGCGAGGGCTTCATTTCAAAGGCTTTTTCCTTGAAGCTAAATACTTGTTTTATTCTAATGGTACTCCTGAGAGCAGAACGCTTATCCTGATATGAATTGAAAATTCACTAAAGGAAGCAGCCGTGGCATGGAATTCGAAAACAGAGCATAATACTTGAGAATTCGGATGCAGAAATATTTACACTAAGTTCAACTTTTATTATTGATATACAATATGTATAAGCAAGGTTCACTCATAATGCATGTTTGAGATTCTAGGAGAAAAACACAGTCAAAATTCAAATGCACAGCCTGTCAGGAGCATATTTTATTATTTATTATGTGGCTACTGTATGTGGCATTGCACATGTGTGTGTGCGTGTGTGTTCATATGTGTTGTGGATGCATGTGTTTTCGTTTGAAGACTGTTCTGACTTTCAGCCAGATTAAATCCCGATTCATGACTCGGGTTGCTGTTTCCACAGCACCATAAAGAAATCATTTAGGTCAGAGGAAATGATTAAGTGTTATTAATATTGTGCCAGTGCTCTCTTTGTGGATATGGATGTTAAAAGGAACTGGAAGACCAAAATGCTCTGTTTGGGTGGTTGACTAGATGTGAAACCGCATGAGTGTCCTTGGGACTTGTGTGTGTGTGTGTGTGTGTGTGTGTGTGTCTGGGCAAGTGCGTGTGTGCATAAGTATGTGTGTGTCTCCACCAGCTCTGGCAGGAACTTGGGAAACCACTGGGAGCTCCTCCAATAGTACCTAGTGTGGGCTCATTTGTTGACTCAGTGATGGTTAGAGGGGCAAGTGTTGCCATCTTAACACCAGCACAACTGACTGGGATACAGACAGGCGCACACACACTCACACACACTGAGAAAACATCAAGTTGTGAAGTAGTGCTTTTAAGAGGCTTCATAGCTTTACAGCTGGAGTTCAGTCTGCCTCCTCCTCATGGTAATCCACAGCAGTTTCATGCAATTTGAATGACAAAATACACTGGAAGCCAAAGGGCCAAAGGACCAAAGGGGTGCGTTTGATTGAAGAGAGAAGAGAGACTGGGACCAGGCTCCACCGCAGCTCAGGTGCGCTGTGGATGAAACCACATGCCGATTCTCCAGTTGCACTCCTGGACTCCGAGCCTTGAGAAAGGACTTTTTTCCCCGTTACCTAAAATGATCTTGGGTGCAAAAGAGGCTCTTGACTCAAACATAGCTGGCCATGTTATTTTAAATTTATTGGACAAAGCCTCAGCTGTGGAAGTCATCAGAGAGATTGTGGTGGTTCAGGCGTACTCTCGTGCAGCTCTGGACCGTGTATTGATAGTTAAAACTCAACAGCACAATCAGATCACCAAACCAAACAACACGTAGGTCTCAGTAACAGTCAGGTTTCTGAGTCTCTTACTTTGCTCTCTCCATCTATTCAGTCCACAGCGAGCAGGATGCCCAGAGGCGCAGCATTGAAGATGTAAAGGTTCAGGAGTGTTAAGTATTACAAAATCCAAACAAAATGAAGTGGTGTTATTGCACCGAATAGTTATATTCATTGACATTTCAGTAATTTCCATCTGGGTATTGCAGGCGGTACAAATTTATGCATGTGTAATGGTTACTAATGTTAATTCTCACCTCTCATATTTAGTTTTGACTTATCATGCAGTAATGCAGGCCACTGGGGAGCTTATTGTTTAATAGGAAGTGCAGATATAATTCCACTGCACTGTGTTGAAACACAGGGAGTTGCAGCTGGTGAATGGTCAATATCCTCGATCGATGCTGTTAGGCCATAGGGCCTGACAGCTACGAATTGTATTATTTTGGGCAGAGTGAAGAATAGATGAATTGGGTTATGCTGTGGGGATTTAAGCCCAATATTTATTTGCTGTATATACACAATTTGGAGTTTGGGGTATGAGGCATTTGTTTTGGGTCAAATCACTACAGGCGCAAAACAGCTCGAGTTCCTAATTTCTGAAACAACTCCACATATAAAATTGGAACTATTCAATACCAGCTACATACGTTTTTTCCTTTTGCTTTTATCGCTGCAGTTTCTAGAAGAACCACTGTGCATGTTTGATAATGCACTGTGATTAAATAATGATGAGGTACTTCATATTTCTTCATTCTTCGGGAAGAAGTTCATCTCCTTAAGAAGCGAAATTAGACGGACTCGTTCCAATGTGCCCTAAATTGGAAAAAAAGACAATTATGTCGGTGTGTGGCTGTCAGTCAACCCACGGTTTCAAGGTGTTTTAAGAGGTGGAATCAAGCAGGCGAACTAGGGGAGAGGTGGTGGAGTGAGATGGAGAGGCCAGGCAGCCAGGGGGCTACACTAGAGTAGCCGAGAGCTGGGGAGGGAAACACCATTGTACTGTTCGTTTGGAGACATTCTGTCAAAGCCCGGCCCAGGCTGACACCTCGGATCACAGTTTGATAGACGGAAGAGTAGCTCTCGCTGACTAGGTCCTATTAAGGTGGATGTTTTCAAAGTTTGGGCCTGGCACTAGGGAAAAAATAGGAAGGACACAGAGGGGAAGTGGAGCCTGAGCGGAGCTGACATGCTTCAAGACCCTCCTCCCCAAACGGGCAGTCGGGGGTCAAATCGCTTTCTTTCCTTCGCCCAGTCTGGCTTAGTGTCCAACTTACTGAATGCCTCACAGAGGAGAGAGTGGTGGAGCCACACAACGCTCCGCAAACACACACTTTCACAGTCACATTTGGAAAAACACCCACAGATATAATGCACATACACACGCCAGACTACAAAGCATGCATGGACGCATGTTAACACACGCTCTCAAGCGTTCATGCAAGCATAGAGCCACACAAATGTGAATATCTGCATATGTAGTTTTGTATTCCAAAAGTGAGCGGACAGAGTCATGTCCAGTAGGATTAGTGTACGCAGGTTTCCATGCAAGACCGTTTGTACCCCACTGCATCCGCCTCTCCTGGATCAATGCTCTCCCGCTGTCACAGTGCAGTGAACAGGCGGAGGCAGCCAAGAGAGGCCGGCCAGACCCGCAGTCACAAAAGCATTGAGAGCAAGTCGAGGGGGGGGCGGGTGGATGATGGGGGCAACACTTGAATGTGTGTGTGTGCGCACGGCCGGTCGTCAGAGAAGGCCGAAAGCAGACACACTGCACCTTGACCACCTATTATGAAGCTCTTTGCCGCGATGTCAAGTGAAAGCAAGTTAATTGGGTGAAGCTGTAGAGCATGTTAGGGCGGCGGTTGAGGGCTCGCCGGCTTGACAGTTGAGTGTCAGTGGGACCCAGTGAAGTGTGGCTGAGAGACAGAGCCCTGTCACCGGGCCTAAAGCAGGGCCGCTGGGGCTGTTAGGGAGAGAGACCAACCCCTCCCAACACACACACACTAACACACACGCACACACACACACACGCATTGACACCCAATTATATCCACTCATCCCCTCTGGTGTACGCCCACACTGTCACAAATGAAGATTATTTCAGATTAAATTAAATAATGATCTTTTATTAGGTTAAAAGAATAAACCTCATTTTGTTCTATCAAGTTGAAGTGATAATAAAGTATTATTTGTAATCATCAGTTGTCGACCTGTGAGATAAAGTTATTTTCTCTTTCTTTGCTTTAAAAAAAATATAGTTTGTGCAGTTAATGGTATGTTACAAGATATTTTTTATAATTATATGAAAAGATAATAATATCTCCAATAAAAATATCTTATTCTTTCAGAACAAAATCTGTAAACCATTTGGCTTTCTTGAATGTTTTTCTCTAGATATTATCAGGTGATCGCTGTCAATCAAAACTTAGAACCATGACTCAAATTGCTATTTTATTTGCCAAACTGACCAGTTTATTTCTTATAGTGGTTTTTCTCTAACTGCCAAACCCGGTATTTTTCTCCTAATTAGAAAATACCAGTATCCGTGACTGTTTTGAACATTATCTGCATTTTCAGGGGTCTGAATTCCTCGTCTCCGTGAACGTACTCACTAATTTAATGGAAGTGCGTGGGCGACCTGACAAGTTATCGACAAACCAAAGCAGAACTTAACAAAAGAGGGCCCAAATATTCACTGTTAAGCGATTTCCCCAGGGGGGGGGGGGTTATGGAGCAGCTTTGCAGATAGTGTCGGAGGGTTGCAGGATGCCCATTTATCTTCCTAAAGCTCACATTCAATCTCCATCACACTGTCAGATGGAAATGAGACCCCCTCTTTTGTACCATTGACACCCCAGAAGTGCTACTCAGTGCCCCTCTCTCAGTATGACAAAAAGACCCTAATTAGAGAGGATGGAATGATAGATGAGGAAGATGGCCGTGGCCCCGGGATCATTGTGTTTTACACCATTTATGGCTGTAATATTTGTGCTGAGAAGTGTGGGAATCAAGCATGGCAGCAGATCCCCTGCTATGGGTGTCTCAACACACTCAACGATCCATAATGTAGGCCTTATGAAACTGATGGGCCAGAACACAGTCTCTATTCTGAAAGGCACAAAGCATTTGACAAGGTTGTTAGGACTTTGTCCGGGCCACAGTCACAGATTAAGCTAATTCTGTGGATTCCTGTTTGTATCTCACAGTGCAGGAGCACAGACACTCAGAGCTCTGCCCCTGAGTTTAAATACACCTGCTCCATGTCAAGGTGTTTTACAGAATTTACAATTTATTTAGCCAAAAAGTGTAAAAAAAAAGGAGGTAATTTAATGTATTTTTTTTTAAATATAAATTTAGGCAGTTGACTTTAGTACCAGGATATAATTGATCAAATCCAACCCTGCAGCTAGACACAAACCCTTTGACACTGAATGAATCACTTGCCTCGGGCAGCTCTGAAATAATTATGTTAATTTGATGATCCTTCTAACAGTACAATATTTATGAAGCAACCACATTGCTCAATTTTAAAGGTTTAGACTCATCTTAAAAATATGCTTTGGAACAAAATAGTTGGATAAGCTTCATTGGATAAGTCCTCTAATTGGTCTTTAGCACTCACTGAGCGTTTCATATAAACCGTGCAGTTACCGGCTGACCCTCACACCTATCACCTCGAGCCCGCAGCACCGGCTTGATGCAATCAGATACACTTTTAAAATCGAATTCCTCAAACATTTCTACCATTGTCCAAATGTTCACCCCCTGTCTGATTCAACTTCATGACTCCCTACTCTTCTCCTAACAGCTTTGTAAACTGCTTAAAGGACCATTACTTCTCCTTACTTCCTCCGTCATAATGGGTTAAATGTACTATAAGCAGTCAAGTCAGGCAATTAAGTTAAAAGGCTGCAAGCTGTGAATCGTGAACTGTACCTCTGTGATAAAATACTTTTTCATTGCTATCTCCTGTGTTCTATTCATCTCCTATAGTCTGGATATGAATAGAAACAAACTGTATAAGCAACACTAAATTCACCTCAGAATGCAAAACTTATATTTATACTCTGCAAGGCATATTTTGGTCACCACAAAACTACAGTATTCACATTAGATCATGGTCATAATTATAGTCAGATTAGCCACTGACATTACATGATAAGAAGCTCATTATTATTAGTCATAATTATCATATAAAACCATATATTTTGTATTGTTATTCTAACCTCAGCACTTGGCCTTTTCACTCTGTTATTACTAATAATATATCCTGGATCACTTGTCTTTAAGTAAGTAAACTAATTATGGCATAAAACTATGAATTTTATTAAAGCAAAAATGACACTAAGACGATACACAGAGAACCAAATGGCATCGTAATGAACTTGTAGAGGTTAAAAAAAAACTATTAAAGTGAGGTATAATGTTTAGGCCACCATAATTTTATATTAATGTTAAATTGCCTTTTTTTCACCCTCGCTAATGATGTTGTACCATGTTATTTCATCCGAGTGCTCACCTCTTAATTCAGTATATTTATACTGTACTAACATGACAGTCTATTACCATAATGTGGTTGTGTGTATTTCCTTAATTGCATCACAATTTAAACATTTCAATGACTGTAATTATACAGAAGCAACCGCGTCACTTGGGGCCACTTTTTTCTTATTTTTCCAATCCTTTGTAATTAAGAAAAAAAAAGAGATAAGTTTTGGGGGTAATTTTTAAAAGTTCCTAACAAAGAAAAAAGGGATGAGAAAATCAATAAGCCATTTTAGTCTCTATCTATCAAAGCGGATTCCTTCTTGTCTGTTTTAAAGTGGGGATGTGGCACTTTAATAGGATAGCGCGAGGCTGTTTGAAATGTATGCCAATGATTCCTGTCATTTCATGGCAGCCCGGCCATGGTTCACTGAGCGCCCACTTCTCCCCTGTCAGCTCGACTGGAGACAAGCATTTAGTTGCAAACTTTGAGCAGGTTGCGCAAACCAGAAATGATGTGACTGCTACTTCCAATCCCCATCCTTCTCTTTCATGCTGCAATGCCACTGGCGGTCAAAGAAAGGGGAGAGGAGTGCGCTTCTCCTCATTTAACTGGAGAACATGCTGATTTAGTAAAAACCTTTAAGGTGAACAGACAAGAGAGAGGGGGGGCGAGATGACAAGAAAAGAGAGGATGGGGAGGAGAGAGTGAAAGTGGCGGCGGTAGAAGGAGGTTGGAACTCAGCACTGAGGAAGTCAAAGGTTATCAGTTGACCTTTTTGCCATGTGCCAAGATCCGAGGATACCGACATTGGTAAGGCTGTTGTCGTTGTAATAATTAAACCAAACACTGGATTTATGTTTGTTTACTCTTGAGGACCACGGCTTTCATTTCTCATTCATGGCCAGCGTTATTTGTGAGGTACTGGCATAATGTCCCAGCCACTTATATTTTTTTTAAACCAATTTCTGTGTTTTAATACTGGGCCAGTAAACCAGTAACAAGTAGTCCTGCTGGCTTGCTGACAGTTTGTGTGCGTCAAGGCCACGGCCCTGTATTTTCTGCCTTGTAGCACACCAAAGTAAAATCGCTTGTCAGGCTGAGGTGTCTGTGAGCTGACAAGATGCCCCAGTGACATTTCAGCTCGAAAGAGCAAGTGTCTTGCAACCGAGTGGTCAAATATCAGAGAATAGGTCAAGCAGGGCGGAGCTGAGTGCTATCCGGAAGGCCAGTCTCTACCAAACGCCAAACGCCCCCTTGACTTTGACAAGTGGGACTGCTGGGGGGTCAGTGAGGGCAGCAAAGGGGCGTCCGTGCGACGGAACAAAGTGATGTTCTGTTGGGCATGGCCAGACAGTGTGCACCTTATTGGCTTCAAAAGGGAAAAGACATTGACATTGATTAATCTTCTTAACCCTCTTGAACATGAAGAGAGTGGTGGGGAGCTTAGAGTGGAGGGGGTTTGGCAGCCCCATAAGATGGGCCACTCCAGTGGTTTGTACGGAGCATGGCCCCCTGAAATGTACTCTGACATTCATTAGAATATCTTTGACACCTATCATGGGGGAGCCAGCAAGGCTAGAGGAGAGGAGCGCTGTCTCCAGTGATTTCAAGTCACCCCCCCAAAATCGTTCATGTTGCGTCATGTGAGTGAAATCACTCCCAGCTAAACAATGGTATTTAATCAAGGGAGGACATTAAGACATGTGCTGGCTTCACATTAGCAGTTTGGCTTATTTTACTGGGGCTATGTTAATTATAACCCTAACACACACGGAGTCGGGTGAGTTGTAAACAGATCATTTCATCCACAATCTTTGGGACAGTCCCCAATTGGCCTTTGCCCCAATGAACACTGATGAGTTTACGTGAAACAAAGTACCACCTGAAAACAGTGCATGCCTTTGCTTATACAGCAATGTGTCATTTCAAATGGCTCTTTCCTGTTATTAGAACATGAAAGCCTCCACTCTCAGTTCAGGCCTTTTGTGTTTCTGTGTCTTTCTGCTGTTTCCGTCTGGTTTTTGTTGAATTTTAATGGAAACAGAAAGAGAGAAAGAGAGAGAGAGATAGAGAAAGAGAGAGAGCATGTGTCAAAGTCTTGACAGCCATCAAGGCAATACGGTGGTGCTGACATAAATATTTAACACTGAGGGGCAACCTACAGCATGTCATGTCACGGCCGTGATTAGGGTGAACGGTGACCCCCTCTCATATAACATGGTTTCATGTTGGGAGAGTGGTGGTGGGGGGGCATGTGTCAGCGCTTCATAGGCTCCATATCAGAGGACGGACAACGCTCCCTTTAACCCTCATTTCCATAAAGCCATTCCTTTGGAACCGTGCTCCCCACAGGTCTCGACTCCTTACCTGCTTATTCTCCATCTCTAGGTGGTGCAGGGTCCGCGCAGAGCGAGCCGCCTCCGAGGCTACGAGATCAGGCCTGTTGGACGTGTGTTTATGTGTCTGTGTGTTTGTGTCACTCCACTTGACATCAGACCTCTTAAGAGCCCGATGGTGCAGATCCAGGAAGCGGAGCTGTTTATCATTCAGCCGACATCATTTGGTTGTTTCCCATCGATTGGTTCAAAAATGTTTTTCCAATGTTATGTCATTGTTTGCAGGCCGTCAAGGGCTGGCCCCCTGTGAATAATTCCAGCCTTAATTGGAAAGAAATCCATACGTGGAACTTCACTTGCGCACAGGATCACAGCACCTTGAAGAAACAATTACAAAGCATAGAGAGGTAATCAATGGCTGAGCCTCACCATGAAATGTCACCATATGAAACTGATAGGGCCCTGTAGCATTGGCATTAATTATTGGCCTTTTTCCAAAGTAGGGAGGAAATAATGTACAGTAAAGACAATACAGAAGACAGTGACGGTTAGACAATTCCATATTAGCTCAAAACTAATGCTTGTATCAATGTATATGAATGTAAACCTCACTTGCAGAGTCTAGAGCCTCAGGTAATGAATTATCCAGTCACTTTCTTTTTTTAGTCTTTAACCCTCTGGTGTTTTTAAAGAGTTTATTTGTCTTCTAATAATCCAATTTAAAGCATCTGAGAAGATGATGGAAGCCGCTGTAACAGTCATATGAAATTATCCATTATTTAAACACACCTACAACTTCATAGATAGAGAGAAAGTAATGAGCTGCTCTTTTTTGGATCCTTCAATAACAGGCCGCAGGTGCTTAATGTTATTTAAGGGGTTTAATAGGATCAGGCTTCCCTATTGTAAATAAGCATGTTTGCCACATTTAGACTGATTCCCCCTGAAGAAAATTGATAATTATAAATAAGTTAGTATCTGTGTATATTTGAACTGAAATATATAAATATATATATATATATATAAGAATTAATTAACTTTTCAATTATGAAAACAGTTTATATGGGTGTTCTCACACCCTTCACACACACTTTTTTATTGTGGCCAAATCTGGCTCTGGTTTGTCTCCACCTCTCTCTTACCAGTTCCAAATGAATTATGCAGTGGTTTGTTTGTGTTATCAGACCCTAATATGATCCAACTACCGGGTGCACAAGTGTGCATGTAAAATGGCTCCTGTAGCCCGGTGTGCTTTGCATTCTTCAGCAAACTCCTGCTTGCATAGTAGTAGCAGTTTCATGTTAAATTGCATATCAACCCCTCCGACATCGGATCAGTAAGCGGAGTGAACATGCTTGCATGGTTTGTTCTCTTGTGTTTTGGTTCTGTTTCTGTGTGAAAAGAAACTCATCAGCTGACCCGGACCACAGCAAACGTGTCTGTGTTGAAATGAGCACAGAACTGCAAACAAAAAAGTTTACTCTAATGAGGCAAAAGTCATGCTCTGTATCAAAACAACAATAAAAAAAATGCCACAAAAGTAGGACAGAAGCCCTTGACACAATATAATTTGCCTCCAGCACTTGGGAGTTTACTCCTTTTCCAGTAGGCTGAGCCGATAGCTCTTCCGGTAGATGACATATTACACCAGTCCTGTGGTCATGCCCAGGCTCCATCTCTCCAGTTCTTTGTTCAGTCACAAATCATTCTGTGGGCTCCCTTAAGTGCATCTGTGTTTGTTAAGTGCCCGGACCATAGACCGTGGTGTTAATCCAATTTGCCCTTAACATTTTTTTCCAGCAGTTGCCATGTGGTCGGGTGGTTAAAGGAGGATAGTGACACATCTGGGAGAAAATGAAATAACTCTCCCAAGGTACAGGAACGAGATGAACTTGAAACAAACAACACGAGAGGGGATGAAGATGGGGCTGTGAGTGCCGTTACCTGTCCCTGTAGTCGTTTAGACACACCCGCGCACACACACACACTCACACAGATCGTCACATTTAGTGAGAGACAAAAGTCTCTGATTAAATTTTAATGGGAAGCCTTTTTAGGCCAGCCCTATTGTCTTTCCCATTAAAGTCTCGGGGATACCGGTATCTCTCTAGTGAATGGTGACAATAGAATGCCCTCATATACTTTCCTCCCCACCTCTCTAACAGGGAGACGGAAGTGGGATGTTATTATTATTTCATGTCTCAGAAGAGTCCAGTGCTCACTTTAGGGCTTGGTCACAGCGGTGGAGCATCCTGCACGGGGAACGCTCTGAGAGGTGCTCTGAGTGCACATACTATTGTTCACTTCAGGTTGTGTGCCATTTTCTTACATGCCCCCTGAGCGGAAGAGAAGCGTTGTTATTTCAGCCTTGCTTCGCATGGTAAAACAAGAAAAGCATTTAGTGCTCCAGTGCAGGTCAAAGGTGACGGGCAGAGTAATGGACAAGCACACTGTAGAGTCCCGTTCACAGGGCTGACCCACAACAAGTGAAACACCATAAAGACTTCATTACTGCAGAAATATGATAACGTTCAGTAAATAAGTGTCAAGTAAAATTTTACAAGCTGTAAAATTTTTACAAAGGCCAGAACCTGTGTGGAAGCAGGTGCAACGGACCTGCAAGAACCAGTGAAGAAAGGTTTGTGAGGATTTCTTTCCCCCCGTATGGCCTCTAATTTAAGGTTATATATATATTTTTTATAGAATAACTTAAAGCTCCTAAAGCTTGCAGGTCCTATTACCTCTACAAGTTCTACATTGTAGGCGTTACCAGCTGTGATACAAGGAAAACCAGTCAGTGAATCACTTGTGTCATCTGAGTCCTGAGGCCAGGATCTTATGGAGCAGCCGCATGAATCCAAACTAATGGCCTGACTCTCCCTCCCTACTGCTCAGATGGGTTTCGTCTGATTCTGTGTCATGCGGTCACTTAGAAATTCAAAGACTCGAAAACAAGGCTCCAAAGCACAATACTGTCAATGAAGGTATACTACGTTTATGTTTGTGATAATCACATCCAACAAAAAGAAATGACTCCCTCAAAGACTGTTAGGAAAATTCCAGGTTGAATACAATGCAAATAAAATAGTCCCAAAGCTGCTAAGTGATTGGTCACCAGCCTCTCAACCTCTCCTGTCCTCCATCTAATTTGATCAAATGGAAGCCTTCCGTCTTTGTCGTTGCAGTGGACCTGCTCCCCATGCTATTAATTTTTCATGGGAATGTTGGCAGAATCAGTAGTAACTGTAGACTGACTCGTTTGTTTCACAGTAAAAAAAAAGAAAGAGCCATGTGGGCCTGAATATGGCTAAGTCGAGTTCCAACAGTGTCCTGCCTTTTCTCCAGATGGCCTTTAGCTCCCAAATGGCTCCCCAGATTCGAGCAGTCCGTGTGTTCAAGTCTGATTGTGTAAAACATGTGGTCGAAAACAAGCTTGCAGATGTTAGAAAGCAGTTATACTTTAGCCCTCTGACATTATGTGTCACTATATCTACAATCCCAATAATAATAAATAAATAATACAATAAATGTTTTCAGTGAAGACTTACATGCAGCTACTTTGAAGTAGTAGTTTAAAGTATCCTTTGTGGCTCTCCTTGGCTTCCACGACGAAATGCTTTTCTTCTAAACTTTACTAATACTGTTGCTTAAATTTCAATATGCACGGATTAGACAAAATTTAATAAACTTGTAACTCTATATGATCAAATGCTTGATTTAGAGAGGGAACATTATTTGGCTTCAGCCCATGTCCTGACGTCCTCTTTAGACTCCCTTTTTTTTTTTACAATGGCCATGCTTCAGAGCATCTGATAAAAATTTCATGATGTTTACATCTGATTACTTGGGAGTCTATGGAAGGCATTCAGTTCATTAGACCACGCTTGTAATTGAATTCCTGGAATATGTGGATGCTATGAGGGGAAGAAAAGGGCGTGAGGTGTAACTGATGGTGTAAAATGGTTTCAAAGTTCTTTTGCCATTACACAACATTGCAGAGCAGCCTTCAGGGCTCATGAGTCCAAGTAGATGGCTGATTTTATTATTATACAGTAAATCCACCCTCATATTCATGTTTGCAGACATCTTTAGCTTTTTTAAAACGTATATATTCTTTTATTTGCATGAAAACGTTTGGTCCTGCAAATGAATCTTGAATCTTGAATGAACACTAGACTATAGAAAATGCTGCTTTGGGATTGTTGGCTACAAAATAAACTGCAACTGTGAAGCTGCACTTATTTCAAATCTGAATGATGAAGTTCTGCGCAGGATTTAACCAAAAACCTCAACGTTTCTGATCATCATTGTTAAATTTTTTGGTTTTAAGTACCCGTTGTTTAGAGTAAACATAGCAAAGATGATCAATTTTAACGAGCTCATTTCACAGAGCATTCATAAGTTATCAGTATCAGTAAGCCGTCAGTGCAAATGCTGAATTAGAAATTCATGTATGTATTTTTTTGTTGCAACCTTTTAGCGTCCGTGGTTTAGGGAGCGGCGATTGTTAGGTGTCTCTGAATCCTGAAGACATCTGAGGGTATAATTAATGAAAAATAGACCTGCTGTGACCTTTGAGCAAAGTGACTGACACAGATAGACAGTTACAATCTTTAACCTTCATAAATGTCAAGATAAACCTAAACTCTGTGGCTGGGCCTGCTGACACCTGTCCTCCCTCCTCTCTCTGCCCGCACGCCACAGTATGAGTCTCTGTATGTTTACTATCACCATATTGATTTGTTTGTGAAGAGGCTGCGGTGCCCATTAAATATTCACTGCTTGTTTTTTCCCTTTTACCATCACTTTATTCTAAAAAGCAATTTGTCTCCGTGACTCTTTATAAGTCATATTTGGCTTACAAGTTGTAGAAACATGAAGGAAAATCCTTTCCACCATTAATTTTTAAATCTCTATTCTTTTGAATCTCTAAATCCCTTTATCTCCTTTGGCAGTTAGCTCATTTTGTCTGGAGCAGCACTTCAAATAATAATGTGAAAAGAGGCCCCTCACACTTACAGATCTGATAGCTATCACTGTCTGCGCTGTTAGTCTGCACTCTGAGGCAGTTCATAGGAGGGACTATCCCGTCCACCCTTGTAATTGATTCATAGGATCATGCTATAATTTTTCCACTGTGAAAATATCAAAGACCGCAGCCAGAGTCAACTTCATCCACTCTTCTGTCAACCAACACAAAGTTTCCTCACATTGATTTCAGAGGGCGGCAAAACTTTTCTCTCCTTCTGCCCCTTGTTTGTTGTTTTGTTTCAACAGAACATTGTTAAAACCAGTGGAAAAGTAGCTGAGGCAGATTAAAGCGCTCTTCTTTTTGAGTTTGTTTCTCATTCTTAATTCCGATTTTCCCAGTAGAGCAGAGACTGAAGTCTTTGCTGCCGTCAGAGTGATTAGGTGTGGCTGCGGAGGCCAGCTTCCTACCCCCGTCTTCAGCAGGTCCTAATTTCATGTGAGTAGCTGAAAGGATGTGTTTGCGTTTATTTGCGCCTTTTATGTCGAAAAACTTCAAAGGCGCCCCTCTCCTCTTCACCTATCATCAATGACAGATAGCGCACCCTGGGAGAGAGAGGGAATCACCATCTTTCCTTATTTATTTGCTCTCCATCTGAAGATGAAATGCACCACACATATCCCGCAACCCCTCCCCAAAAAATACAGGAGCATGGGACTGATATTAAGAGGGCTGCAGGTGAGGGGCGTCCGTTAATATGTTAATGTAATCCTCCTGTTAGGTGTCTCCAATCCCCTGAAGATGGGCAGTAATCAGTTTGTTCCTGTCTGCTGGCTTTCTGGGAGGGAAAGGCGGCACTAATCAGAAGTGGCGTAGCACTCGCAGATGCCAAGCAAAGGGGAGGGGAGTGAGATGACACCTCATGGATTTATTACCTCCCAATCTCCTGAGCTGGGCGAATCCTGCATAAAATGAGCAAAATAAATAAAGCTAACCACCATGTTAACCAAACATGGCAAATGCGAATCGGGAAATTCCAGAATCAAGAGACACCTCTTGAGTACTGAATTTCCTTTGTGCTATAACTGTTTGTACTCATCTGCTTTGCATATGTGGATTATGATCCTCAATTCATTGTTACTGTTTCTTCATCATTTTAACTTTGTTTCCTGTGAACCCTGGAGCAGAGTGTAATTGATGTAGTGCAGTGAATAGTAATCATATGTTTGTGTAAAATGTTGTATTCTGGGCAATTAATCGAAAATGTATCAACACCGGCATTTATAACTTCTAACCAACTTTATCTTAGCGGTTCATTTGGTTAATACTTTTCCCAATGCGTGCATTCATGAACTGTTGGGTTTCCACCACGTTCATCTTGTAGCGGCCGCCCAGGTTACCTTGTCTGTGCCGTATTACCCCCCCGACCTGCGCTCACTTTACACATTAACAATAAACACCAACACTAATTGGAGGTTATTAGGACATGTCCTCCTTGAAGTTGACTTTGTGTTTATGAGACAAGTATTTAAACACAAAAAAAAAAAATCGTTCACTAATCGTAATCAAGGTAAAAGTTTGAAATAATCAGTCATATCGCCCAGCCCTAAACTGTATATTTATATTCATATATGATAACAAAACTACCTAAACCCAAACAATATAATTTCATCCATAGCAATATAACAAATGTTCAATATACATCTATTAGCGTAGATCTATTGCATTCTGCAAGCACAGTGAACACATAATTTGCTTTTTATCAAGTGCTTGTCATTCTCTGCTCATGAAGTAGAGTTTATAGAAGAAATAGAAATAATAATATGACGTTTATGGTGATAATGTTCGCTATATTGATATAAACATATCAATATAAACATTTTTATCTAATAACGTTTTTGCCATCTCATTTATCCCTCACTCAACATGCTTCTGATCGTAGTGAAATTGCAGCTTCCCCTCTTTTGTCCTCTTGCTTCTGTTTAGTTTTCATTATCCAAAGCGATGTAACCCCACACTGTGTAGTTTGCTTGTTAGGCCATGCCCCTAATAAGTTTTGCAATTGAGCCTCACATTAAGGCGTTGACCTTTCGATGTAACTATACTGGCCTTTTCACCCACAGATATTCACCTCTGACCTCTGTCACTCTCAGCGTTCTGAACACAGGTTATGAATTTAGTATTGATTATCTCTTGTCTTGAAGATGTTCAGACATCGAGCCCTTTTCAGTTTGTGCTTGATTGAATGCAAGATTGCATATTCAGTTTCATTTGTGTGACTCGAGGCTCGTGTTTGTCAGGCATCAGCTTCCTTGATTTATCTTTTTTAGAAGCTGACATATATATCTACTGCAATAATTCTGGGAGTCTTTTCCCTTCATGGTGTTTTCCTTTAGAAAATTTAAGGTTATTTACGGTTATTTTTTCAGTCATGGGGTGTTTGCTTTTTGTCTTCACCTGTCTGTCTGTTTGGGGAATGTGTCCGTCTCACTTTTTCTCTTCTCGGGTCAGGCAATGAGCGGTGGAGTCATTTTAGCTGTATATTCTGTGTGTGTGTGTATGTGTGTGCGCACATACATCGCATGGCAGGACACGGTGGTAAAGGTCACTGCGATGAGTTCAGGAATGACAGGAAACAATGAACCTTCCCAGGTCCAGTAAATTAACCCATGTCACGGGCTGCTCATTCTTACTGATCAATACTGAACACTTTGCTTTCAGAAAATGAGGGTCATCCTCCTTGGGCCCCAGCCTCCCCCGGGACAGACAGGAACGCTGATAAAACAATCACCATAAAGAGGTTCCAGACTCACAGCTAAAGAGTGAGTGCAAGAGGCTCCTTCACTGTCAGCATGTGTGCTAAGAGCCACTTGCTCTCCTCCAACCCCCCTACCACTGCTCGCTCCGCTCTGACAGGGGAACGGTCGATAAAGTGGATTTGAGATATAAATGTTTCCCAGAGCCCTCTCCATCACTTGGAAACACCTGCAGACCAGGGCACAGTGACACAACAGGGGAGGCTCCACTCCACCGTCTCTGTCACCCCCTCGGAGCAACCTGTTTTGAAAGTTATTCCCAGAATGGAGCCTTCACAGGGCTACGAGTGTGGCTTGTAATCTCTGCTTTGGCGCTTACTTTTATCTCTCACCAAATTTCCTGAAGTAATTGAAGAGCTTAAAAAAAAACTCCTTTGAGAGTAGTATGCTATGGGAGCCACGGGACTCAGATAAAATGTCTTGAAAACTGCAAAAAGTATAAGCAGCATCCCTGTGGCAGCAGCACTTTTATACAGCAATAACCTCCTCTTTATCCATGCCAGTGACTGGAAGAATGGGAATACAGGTTGGTTGAATTGTAAAGTATGTTAGTCCACCAGTCCAGGGCAAAGTGTCCCTCTGGATTCTCATGAGATATGGTGCAGAGTTCACGGTCCACAGAGGATAAACCTGAAGGATTTTGATGATCCCTGGTTTTTCATCTAGCACCACCAGAAGGTCAAAGTGTTTACCTGTTCAACACCTGGGACTGGATCTGTATAAAACCATTGAATTTCTGTCATACTCTTTATATTTTGAGATTCCTGACAACATCAGCATTGCAAGATACTTAAAGAACTAGTGGCACGATGGTGCAAAGATGCAAAGTTCATTATATGTCAGTTTGTGTCCTATTCAGAAAAATATTAGGTGCACTGTTTATAACACACCAGTGTCAGTGAGGCAGCGTGGGCCAATACAGACAGGAGACTCTATTAAGACTGCAGTAAACAGAGTTGTTAGCCGTTAGCACCAATTACAAGTTGCAGACTAAATGTCAATACAGAAACATTCAACAGTTAAGTTTCATGTTCCCGTACCAATGTTAGCATGTTAGCATGACGACTAATGGAAAGTGTTGAAAGTCTGTGGTCCTGAGCCTGACAGACTTCCCACAATGCAGAGAAATAAATACATAAACCCTTTTGATTAGGATGAACGTAACTTTTCTTGCACTGTCCTCAAATAAGAATTTACATATTGTTGCTGCACTGGTAGTAAGATATAAGAAAATATTATCTTTTTAGTTTTCAGGTGTGTAATGAGCATCACAGTCGTCTTTTAGTGGGTTTTTAATTTGTCTGCTATCTCGCTTATTTTTTAAATTTTAGTCTTTGGTGTTGACATCACGACAGTATACTTTTGTCATTCCCTCCAGTCTGGTTGCTCACGTATTGATAGCATTTCCTGCTGCAGTCCACTCACAACACACAACACACACACACACACACACACACACACACACACACACACACACTCTCAACCATCAATGCCTCCTGACCTCAGCTTGCGGTCGCTGCTGGCTGCCCAGAGCATATTAAAGGCTTAGATAAAGGGAGCTGGAAACTGGTTGGGGCTGGCCCATCGGCCCGGAGAAAGTGCTTGGAGCAGCAGATGCAGTGGTGGCTCGGGGAGCCCTTTTTCCATTAGGAGTCATTTCCAGGTCCACCCTCAGCCAGTGACAAAGTGGTCTCAGTGTCTTCATTTTTTGCTGATGCCATGTGAGCCGGAGGGAGGGAGGGACTGTCATCAGTTACTGCTGCCGCCGCCCCTTAATTGCAGCCAACTGTCGATGTGTGCATTTGGACCTTTTTCAAGCCTACATTATTTATTGGGGGAAAAATATTGTATTGATTTTGGATGGCATGGTGAGATATAAGCGATGTTGCTAAAGAGCTGACAAGACACTCTGTACACTTTTATAACAGTGTCGTAGCTGTCCTTTGCTCACATAAGATTAACATGTTTGAATGTAATGTTGAACATCCAGTGACTGAATTGCAGGGAATCACAGAGTTAAACCTTCACAGTCTTCATGGCACTGCTGGTGGCTAAGATATCTGCTCTTGACCTTTAGTGGAGTGAAAAAAACCAAAAACACATAAGACATAATGTTGTTAGTCTGTGGTCACACTATTCTTTCCATAGGCAGAAGAAACCTTGGAGTGACTTCGATGTGTTTTTAAGAAAAACCACAGTTATAAAATCCCCAGATAACTCAACCAGTTGCCAAAACGTTGCCTTAGACTTCCTCAAGCTCAATGAGTAGAGTCGAACTTTTGGTCCATTTCTACTAATGCCATTTTCGTACCAATTTCAACGTAACACCATAGTGCCAGCGAGACCACAAGCTGTCCTCTCAGTGCTCTAAAGACCCGTGATACCAGGTCGTAATTGGGGGATTTTCAGAATTTAACAAAGCATGTTCTCTTCGATATCCTGCACGGAAGTCTTTTGTGCGTCTGCATGGCAAGTGAAGCGAGCGTGTGTGACAGGGATCAGAGAGTAACGCT
Source organism: Hippoglossus stenolepis (assembly GCF_022539355.2). Lineage (NCBI taxonomy): Eukaryota > Metazoa > Chordata > Actinopteri > Pleuronectiformes > Pleuronectidae > Hippoglossus > Hippoglossus stenolepis. Next base: position 20,381,584 of record NC_061484.1, read on the forward strand.
TGTGCAGAAGGGCCGCTGCTTGATTTGAGCATGGCTGGTCACAGAATAGCTTATTTCCAAGACAACCTATTGACTCGGATAACATCTCATCTTGCATTTATTTCTTTTTTATTTCATCTTGCTCTCAGGTGATCAGAATCCTTTGTTTTCACAGATCCCTGCCTGAGATTTGCTGAACAAACAATCTGACTAATTGTATACATACCGTAATGGTCTCACAACCTTACCACAAACCTGGCTGCCATATTTATATTTTCTGCACCCCTCAGCTTTGTGCCTTCTTTTTGTGAGTGTGAGCTCTCTTTGTTTTTCAGCGGACCGATATGCCGTTACTGTCTAATTCCCTCCAGTTGGGTCACATTATAGAAATGTGTTCAGGATCTCTTTCCAATGCGGTGACCTCATTACCTGTAAAGACTCCTGGTAGATGTGCGAGCCCATTAGAGCTGTTTAGTGGTGTAGGGGCAATGAGGTACAAGGCCTTATTTTGGCACCAGCTGCGAGCACCTCAGGAGTCCCGAGAACCACGCAAACAGCCAGGATGCCGCTCCGCATATCGCAGATCAGCACAATGTTCATGCATGTGGGGACTGACACGTATAATCTGACTCTAATCTTTTTTAGATGTTTTAACAAGGCAGACAAGTCACGTAAAATCAAAGGAACCTCACCATAAAATTCAGCATATAATAGTCAGCACAGCTTTGTTGGCGAAAAAAGAAATCACATTGTTACCGAAAGCACAACTGTTTGCCAACCTACCACTTTCTTTGGTTTTACAATAGTTTTCAAATAAAACAAGGCCGTCTTTCACAGGCGAGGGCCGTCAAGGGCTTTGTGAACCGCTCTCTCCCTCCCTTTCCCCTCTTTCAATAAAGACCCTGTGCCTAGCATACCTGCAATGTTTGATTCCATGTAATTGAAACAAGGCGAGAGCGGGTCCTTGCCAGCACATGGCCTCACCATTTAAGGTAATGTTTGCGCTGCTAAAGCGGCTAATGAATCCAAGTCTTGGGAGCTGGCACAGCGACTCCCCTCACCAGGCCCGAAAGCGCCTCGGGATGCTGTCCCCTTCCCTTCCACACAGCTGTGAAAAGTTTAAAAAGCCCGACCCCATAACATGAAACAGTGAGGGCGAATACAACTACAATTAAAAAGGGGGGGAGAATATTACTTTGGCATCCTGAGGTCATTATCCGCAGTTTATTGCCATTTGTACAGTGCTTTTATTTTGCTTTATATGAGGAGGATTGGCCTTTAATTGCAACGCTTGCTTGTTTTTCCTCACAGTGTTTTTAATTTCTGAATCCTTGTGCGTCAGGGGGAAAAAGCTTGTGTACCTTCGATGACCCCATGAGTTCCCCCCCCCAACAAAATCATGTGTCCAATCCTTAAACCCAAAAGCTCCGGAAAAGCTCTTGATTCTTCAAAATGTAAAAATCATAACTGGTGCTAATTTAATTGTGGACAGACAAGGGATCATTTCTGACTTTTCTTTGGAGCAAGACACAGACTGTTTATCCTGCACTTAAGTGTCCGGGTAAATTGTAAGTTGGTATGCTTAAAATCTCTGGATTAGAAATGAGTTTCATTTTCAGATTCATAGGTCAGACCAGAATATTTGACAATTTTCTTCTGTGATTTATTTGCATGATTTATGGAGAATAGTTGGACAATCCACGCGCTGCTTTAATCTGATTTCATCCAACAGCAGCAGTGCCACATTGTAAATGCTGTTTATTTCTCCCAGCGTTTCTGCTTCTGCGACCGGGGTGTAACACAACACAGACTCGCTGCACACAGGACCAGACCACAGTCAACCAACAGTACAACAATTACGTCTGTCCTAGAAATTAAGAACACATTTGAGACCACAAGCCACAAATACTACACAGAGGAAATGCTACTTTTCAGCTATGATACCTTTCTTGTGTGGCTCGCTGTATTGAGCCTTCGGAGAAAGGGTCTTAATCCACTAACTCGACCAGAGAGCACCCTAACTGGCCTAATCTAGAGGCTCTCTGGGGCTCTCTCCCAGGTACTGATTGACTGATTGGTGGAGATGGATGCTATCTGGTGTATCGCAGCTCCTTTGGGCATTTAAACAACATTAACGTTGCTGGGTAGGCAAAGAGAGAAAAGAACATTATGAACTATGAATGATGGTCTCCTGACAAATCAGCGCACGCCATGACAAATGCACATTTTATGACACTCTCCAGTGCTTCTGTCAGCTGGGATGACGAATGGAGTCGCTGTGTTTGTATGTGGTCGGGCTGACGCATGGACGTTGAGTGAAGTCCTCAGCAGCGGCCCTTTTCTGGCATTTTAGGAATTTTTCTCCAAATGTAATATGATGGTTCGATAGAGTTTATTTTAACCTGAATAATCTTTATTTTACAGCCACTCTAAATATTCTGACAGCAATAGATTTTGCCTGATTTTAGCAAAAGATAGTAAAGTTGCTGAAATATTAAATTGTTTTTGTTCATTTCTTCCAGCTTCTGGGAAATTAAAGGGTTGCACAACACTTTAAATATACTGCAGAATGATGTCTGACGGATTTGTACTGACCATTCAATATTAACTTATGCTTTTGCATGACATGGAAGATAATGTTTGATTTTTGAGTCGTGCTACATGTGATTTAAAGCTGCACAGAATTACATAATGTTTTTTATTTTGCCCTTCATTCAACTGACACATTTTGTTATTATCCATATGTATAAATCAGTTTGCGTTAAATATTTCACAAATAATAATCATATCTGGTCATACAAAATTTGCACTGATTATCCACAAATAAGATGTTTTTGCAGGATGTCACACATGATCTTGCTTTAAACTTTCACTTTATACTCCAAATACAATAACATCCTGAACCTTTTCAATTTGAACATTGAGAACCTTTTATTTCCAGTTGATATGTCAAACTTACTCGGATCTTAAACTAAATCTAAGAGGGGTGGGATTATGTCGAAGAAATTCCTCCTTCTAAGGTTTGAGTTCCTAGTAAAATATGTCTATATCCTGTGCTCGGATCTCATTAGAAGAGTGTGCACCCAGTGGAGTGTGCGAGCCCTCGCAGAGCTCAAATCTGAGGAGCACCGCTGATGTAATTAGAGACTGGTTCACATAGCACATTATAGTGATCTTCCCTTTGTGAGCCGAGCAGCAAAAACAACTTCATCTGACATTATAATCTAAGTGATTTTACTCCCAATTTTTTTATTTTTTATTAAAACATCACAATACTTCACTGTATTGAAACAACAATTTTGATAATAAAAAGGAACTTGTCTTGCGGTAGCATAATTGAGCACAGCAATATTAGACCCTAATTAAATTACCCCCCTCCCCTTTCATCGCTAAATGATAATCGTCATCACAAAGATTCACATGCCCGTTTGCTAATAGATATGTTGAAGTTATTAAAGTAATCAGCAGCAAAGGAAATCCATTCAGAATTGATTGTGGAATATGCTGATTGAGGCATGGTATTATTTGGAGGTTGAGTCCAGTGTGGGAGTGATCATTAAGAGATCCTCCAAATGAATGGGAATTATCCTTATTCTGAAGAGAGGGCTTACAGGAGTGAAAGCTTCTCACTGAAACAGACCTTAATTAAGAGCTCCAATGTTATTATCAAGCAATTGCATTTTCTCTACTGGCAGATTCCTTTCTGAGGGAAGTTACCTGGATACAGTGATAGATAAAGTCTCTTTCTGAGCGTTATTTTCAGTTAGAACAAAGGAGCGATCTTATTTCCAAACTTCAAGTCAAATCTGTCCTTCAGATTCCACGTGTACAAAATGCCCTTTATTTTCTCTTCATGCCACCTTTTCTATCCTGATCCGAGTAAAAAAAATCAATGCTGATTAGCCCGGTAATATGATTATGTGCATCTGAAATTGATGTTTACTCTTAAACCAGTCAATGCCAGTTAGGTATGGAACCATGCATTTCTTCACATTAAATCACATTAATGCCCAATCAAGCAGAACGAGGGAGAAATTCACTTGGTGACAAACTCACTTTAAATGGAAGGTTGCATTGCCAATTTAAAACAAAATAGCTTGAAATAAAGGATTCACTATAAAAAAAAATATATATATATATATACATATATAATTAAAAATATATTTTCTTTTAATTGCCTCTATTTACTATCAAAAGTATCCTGCCCTGCACCATCAACATTACTCAGTTTATCTTTTTGGTAGATTGAAGATTTTACATTTCTGAACCTAAATTTAAAGGTCCAGTGTGTAAGATTTAGGTGATTTAGGTCTATTGGCAGAAATTGATGTTTTCACTAGTGTGTTCCATCTAAATTGTATGAATTGTTGTTTTCTCTATATTTAAATACTTTATATTTACATCAGGAGCGGGTCCTCTCTACGGAGGTCGCCATGTTTTCTACAGTCGTCCAAACTGAACAAACTAAACACCTTTTGAGTTTTTATGATATCTGAAGGATACAGGTTCTCTTTCATGTTTGGAAGAGGAGGGTGAGGGGAGGGGTGTTCAGCTGCAACATGCAACTTCAAATTCAGATGTAAATTCTACACCTTAAGTGTAATTTGGGGAAGCCAATGTCTTAGCTTATAATAATTAAAGAAATTAGAATGCAAGGGGATACGGTGTTTTAAGAATGTGCAAAATAAGGAGAATAGGCTATTCTAGGTGCTCATTCAAATAAAGTGCAGGTGATTTTAATGTCAAAATCATCCCATGAAAAAATTCTTAAATATTCAGTTTATCACATTAAAAAAATCCATTCAGAGTAAACACAAAGTTGCTGTCCTTTAATAGTAGAAACAGTAGCATGTCTTTTGCATCTGTGCCTCGTTTTTCCTCTTGCGCTGTTCGAGCCCTGCAGAGAGAAAAAGGATGCGATAGCGTTTCAGACCGAGCTGCTTTGCATTACTGTACCAACAAGCCCAGATGCCTCTTAAAATGCACAGGAAGTCCAGACGAGCAAAATGCTCAGGAAGGGGGAAAAAAAGAAGCAAGTGTAGGCACACAGTCCAGTCTAATGAGATCTGTTATTCTGGCCCATTTTATACCGTCCTAATCACACGCTCAAATAGATTCTGTGAAACCCCATCTCCCTTTGAAGACACTCCCACCACTCATGTGATCTGATTAGTATTTTACATGAGATACCAGCCCGGGCCAATTATGAGAGCTGACCAGAATGTTCCACTCATTTGATGGGGTGGAGACTCAGTGAGGTGGAATCATAATTTAGGGCAGTTAAAGACAGACCTTTGGATCAGTGGCTCCCATAATGCACTGTAAAAAAGGTGGCCCAATTAGAGCCTACCCAGGAGCACTTTGAGTCCAACCTGGCTTCGCCTGCTCCAGCAGAATGATTAGTTGCTACAGCCTGTGTAGAGTTTTGTCTTTTAAAAAAAGCTTTTATACCTTCACAACATTATTTTTCCATATTTTTGTCTTTCTAAATTCAAGATATTTGATCAAATATTTATAGAAATTTGTTATAAAATGTTTTTCTTAAAAAAATAATCATCTTAAAATGAATGACTAAAATCTTATATGTTACTGCAGCACATCATACAAGATTAAATATATTATGCTCAGGTGGGATCATTCAGCAGAGCTTTCCTTATCAAAAAATTAAATTTTATGGGAAATATATTTGTGTAGTAACAATTTATTCCCTGAATAAGTCAAACAATGCAAATCATCATAGCGCAGCAATTTGCTTAAGTTTTGTTGAATTCTCCGTGGAGAGGATTGACAGAGATAGTGGATCCAGGAGAGGGTGCCATAGATCAGAATCACGCAGCACGCTCTGCCTTTTCTTTTGCCTTCTTTTCTCTTAGCCGTGGCGCTGTGTCTGGCAACACACACACACACACACACACACACCTACACACACATACACACACAGATCCGATCAACTCGGAAAGCACGCTCCTAGGTAGCTGCCTATTCTTGTGCAGAGTTCATAACTGTCAGCTCCTAATTCAGTACAGTAGAGCGCTGTTAATTATCATCCAGCACCGGCAGAGAAAGAGGAGCCGTGGGGAGGTGGGTGCACACAGAAGGAAGAACTATTCAGAAAATAGGAAAAATGTATTTTAGCTGTGAGGGAAGTAATTATGCTTTTATCCCAAGCAATATATTTTTTTTCTCTATTTCTCTCATTCTCCGTCTCTCTCTCGGTCTCTCTCTCGGTCTCTCTCTTTCTCCTCCAAACCACTGTGTGCACTCTCCCGCAGGACCTAGGTGAGGAGTTATTTCTGCATCTGGCTTGAGGTTCCACCGAGCTTTTACATAATCAAATCAATATTGCTATGATTCACCCTCTGGCAACGACTGCCTCGTGCAAGTTTCACTGGTGATGTTTGGCAGCTTACGAGATAAAAAAAGACAGAGTGAGAGGAAAAAAAACCCTTAGTTAAAAATCTCTGGGCTATTGATTTCTTGCTTTGTTGGTCCTCTCACTACCACCCGGCTTCTCATCGCATTCTCACTCCTCCCGCTCTCCTTTTGTTGTGTCCTCCGTGTTCCAGGTGTAAATTTCTCAGTCAGGTAAATAAAGAAAGTGGTCCGACGGCGAGGTGGGGCTCTGGGCCAAGGAGGGGCTCGAGGTGTGGCGGGGGGGTTTCTGTGTGTGAGGAAGTGTGGCAACCCGCTGTGTGATCCGTCCCGGTAAGTTGACGGCCCATAGACAGGAGGAGCACACCAAACGGAATCCTCAATAAAAGCAAATATGACAGCCAAATGTTGAAAACACACCCAACACACACCGTCTAAAACACAAAGACAAAGCCCTGGAAAATACTCCGGTGAAAGGCAGATCTCGGCACCAGCGTTTCACTCGTTATTGAACTGGGTGGTGGAGGAGAGGTGTAGAATGTTAGATATGATTACACGGCGCTGGAATGACATGATGAAGAGTAACAGAGCCCGCTGTGCTCCCTAAAAATCAGCAGCGAGCATCACAGACAGACAAATTCAAATCCACACTTGAAACAATACACACACACAAAAAAAGTGCATTGTTTCAAGAGTCTTATCAAAGCCCGACTCTGTGGTAAAAGCCCATTCACTATAAAGCATGTTTTGGTTGAGCGCAGTGGAGTGAGCACATCCAGATCTCCTCCAAGATGATATTCACTGTGTATTTTTTTTTTTTTCTCCACCGTCTTATATCTTCATGAATCATGCCCAAATATGACTTATTTAAAGGCTTGGTCGAGAGCTTGAAGCTCCTCCAGCCTTTTCATCTTAATACACTGTCTGGACAAGTTCAGCGCAGTCCTGTTAGTTGCCGCACCGGAGCATAAATCCTTCCTCTTTGTCACTTTGATCAGTCTCCCTTCCCCTTCCTCAAGTGTCCATGAGGAATGTGAGAGGGTGGGGGACAGCGGGCGGAGAGGGAGATCGGGGTGAGGTGACAGGATGTGAAAGGAGGAGGAATGAGTGTGTGTGTGTGTTGGGGGGGTGTATATAGCACATATCCCATCACATTGATTCGGTCCATTTGGTGGACTGAACATGAACCCAATAATCAGATCTTGCTTAAGCACGCGCTTCCTCAGTAATTGACTCTCGCGTATTGATTAAGATGTTGATGTGTCCCAGTCCTGCTCCTGTGCTAATGCAACTGAGAATGAGCCTGACCCCCCTCCACCCCCACACGCACACTGACACCAACGCTGACACACCGAGACACATGACACATATACACACGTTCACACACACACACACACGTACATGCATGAACAGTCGCACGCAGAGACCAACACACACGCACACACACATGCGGTGCCGGAACAAGGCTGTCATTGGGCTCAGTCTAATAGATAAAGCTGTCATGCCGATGCTGCAGTGTCTCACAGGGCCGGCAGACCAAATTAGCCGGTCAATAATTTATGTAGAATAAGCAAAGAGAAAGAAACACACTGACGGAAAAAGTGAACAACACTGGGTTGGAAATGGCAGAGAAATACAAATTAGCAGTGGACTTGGCTGTTGGTTTAAAAAAGGTCAGAACATGTGGACCGGTGGTTTGATTTGTTTTCACCCTTTTTGGAACTTGTTAGGAAGGTGTACACACGTTTCTATGAATATATAATGTAGAGGGAAACTTGTTTTGTTTTAATGTCCTGTGTGGTCGCCGGATGAGGTTGGGAGAATTGGTGATCACCCCCCCCCCCCCAATGAATGAATAAGTTAAATTCCTGTCAAAGAACAAAAAGGGATATAGAATTATATTTCTATTTATAGTCTAAGGTGTATTGGGGTGGTCATTATGCCATACTCCAATATTATTTAGTAATGTTAACCTTAACAAAATACCTCCTCGTGAAACTTAATCTGTATCTAATCCCATTTTAAAATTAGAAATTACAAATCAAACCATTTGGGAAGGCGTGTTGAAATCTTTACGAATACATTCTGTCAGATGCTGTGCTCGGTATGATGTCTAATTCCTGGTGTCCTTTGTTTCCTGCCGTCTAAATCTTAAAGATATGTTTCCATGACAGCTGTGGAAATGGAAACATAAATGTTTTTATTCTACCACAATGAAATAAAAGCCTGAGTGTGTGGCGTGTCCGATCCCGATGTTGTTGCGATGTAGTGCGTTATGTTCACGTTTATGATGCTTTGGCACCGTCAAAGTACGATTCATGGACTTGAGAAAGTGCATCTAGACGTTACGCTGGCAGATGCCTCCAGATGATTTTATTCAAACTTCAGAACACTTCTATTCAAAGTGTTGCCATCATATAGCATATGCTGTTTCTTAAATATGCCAATGACAGCCACAAACATGGCTTCAAATATCCCCCTCTTTACCGCTCTTAAGCTGATTGATAGTTAATCTCATATATTATCTTTTTTTTTTTTTAACAAAACATATACCATCAGAATTATATTAAGGATTGTATAACCAGGTGAAAATCCACTGAGTATGAGATCAGTGTACTGTTTGTGTAATTGGTAGTGTTAATCATACGCATATTTCTCCATGTAGTTTTTAGGTACATGTGAAGAGGCACAGATTTCTTTTTCTACAGTCACATGCTTTTTCTGCATCTGATATCTGTTTTGAATTTTGAATGAATTTCGGTATCAAACGTTGTGTTCATATGGTCGACACATTTGTCCAACGTGAACATTTTTTTCTCGAACACTGGCTCAAGGAGCAAGGATCCAGCGTCTGGCTCATGAGGAGGAACAAGGGATCAAACCACCAACTTAACTATCGCCAACCCTCTCAATAGCAATAAAAAGTGCCTCAAATACATTGTAAAGATCTTTTTGCCTATTTTTATTTAGATCTGATTGATTTTAACAGAACAAATCTTTTATTTGAGCATTGATGAATGTGAAATTCTCTTTTGATCAATATTGTCAGAAGCGACGGACTACAGTCTGCAGGTTAGGTAAGATCTTGGCGACAGCTGTTGAGGATGATAGTAAAGTAATTTAAAATGAAATTGATTCCACTTATGCAAGAGCACTACAATAAATTATCAGACAAGTTAATGTAATTTTGATTAACGGATTACAAATCATACAAAACCACTGTAACTGAAGACTGAGATGTAACCATTGATGTGAAGGAGTTTGACTCTTTGCACATAAAGCTTCTTCTCTTCAGTGTAGTTTATACGAATATTCAAAGTTGATGCTCTTTAGATTCCACATACGTCCCATAAGGCCATTTTGATGAGCTGCTGACAGTCGTATCTTTTTTTCACATCATATTGTTTTGTTGGATAGCGTAGTTGATTCTAGATTTCCATCACCTTTGAAAAGTGCACACACACACACACACGCACGCACGCACACACACACACACATGCACACACACTATTCAACAATGCAGGGTTACAGTGGCAAAGCATATGGGCACTCTTGTCTGATATTAACCCTTGTCTTGTTGGGACTGCTAGTCCCATGACAAGAAAAAATGCTGCCAACGATCTGGTAGAAAAGATGGTTGTGTGTTTGTGTCTTTTTGAAAGGCACAATGCATGTGTGTATCTCTGTGTGTGTGTGGCCTTCAGGCCTCTCCTTGCCTGCTCCTGCCCCAATGGGAGGGCTGCCTGTAGCGAGGTGAACCACCCCTCTGAACCACCCACCCCCTCCCTCCTCTCTCCCTTACTCCTCCATCTCTCCCAGGAGTGGACCGACACCTCTCCGCTGGCCAGAGGGAAGACCAGCGCCTCTCCTGGGCCTGCTTCTATGTCTCCAATCAGCTTGCGCTGCCATGGCCCTAGGGCTGCTGCGATGTGATAATCTCTGCCTTTTGCGTTATGCATTGCCCTGATGAATTCATCTTGTGACCACCTGGCACTCGCTGTTAGGAATTCAAGTGTTGTTTTTGCAGCAGAGGCTGGGGCGAACGCTGTGAGGGACTGTTTTCTGACTGTCAGAGAGACCCTCTTCTCCTCCCTCCCCCTTCTCTTCATCTCTCCTCCTCCAACATCGGCAGAATGTTTTAACCTCTCAGAAGACCCTGGCGTATCTGCTGTTGTGGTGGCAGGAGTGGGATTCTTCACCTCGGCAGGACCTGTGTGGGAAAAAGCCCTGCTTGGTATTTAAAAACGGAAGGGCTTTTTGCTGTAAGACAAATTGAAACGCAGGAGGCTAGAGAGGAATGTGGCTGTCAGAGTCAACAGCTGCTAGTTTTTCGCTGTGAATAATCACTGAGGTTGACCCATGGAAGCTGAGGATTGTGTAACACACATTTCGCAAAATTAAAGGTCAATGCAAACATATGGCAAAGCTTGTGCCCCATAACTTTTGACTTTCTTCAAAGCAGCTTTTGTGACCTCAATTAAATTATGGAAATAGAAACTTTAGGCAGACGGAATCACTGTTGTGTTTCAGCGTCTGCCTTTATAATACAGGTTCAATCGAAATAATGAATTAATAAATGCATTTTTCATAAACCTTCCGCACAAAATGTGTGCCCAGATGCTGAAGAGTCCAAATTTGAATATGGTCTCACACGAACACTGTGTAGTCACACTGCACTTGAAATAGCTCGTGGCTCAAAACATTAGAATTTCATATTTTCTTCTTAGTTGCTCCTGTTTCTGCTTCTGCATAGAGAGAGAGAGAGAGAGAGAGAGAGAGAGAGAGAGAGAGAGAGAGAGAGAGAGAGAGAGAGAGAGAGAGAGAGAGAGAGAGAGAGAGAGAGAGAGAGAGAGAGAGAGAGAGAGAAAACTGGATGTGTATAAGAAAGAGAGCAATAGAGTGTCCATGTCCTTGGCATTACACCAAATCTATAATTTATACATTTTACATAATTGGACTTTGCCTTTGCTGCTTATTGATTGTGCATCCTCCTCTTCTCATTTTCTCCAAGTGACAGAGCAGAATGGGTAAATATTTTAATGAGCCATCTGAAAAAAAAAAAAGGAAGTTAGACACTTGAGTAGGAAGTGCACCATGTCTCAGAAAGAGAAACACAATGAGAGACCACCAGGTGATGGCATACGTGTTGCACAGCACACTCATGTGTCAGCGTGTCTGATTTTACACACGTTTATTCTTCTTTCGTTTGAACCAGGACACTGAACAGAGACACTGCCCCTGCCACATTTCTATCAAACCCTCAGAAATGTAATTTTTCCCCAAAATGAAAATAATCAAATGAGGGTTTGTGTATTATGCCTCATTGTGGATATGATAAATGTGCTATATTGCAGGCGTGCTTGAGATTTCTGCCAGTAAACCACCAATGACGGATGAGCAAAGGACAGAACTTATCTAAAATAGAAATATCCTTTTTTATCAAAAATTGAAATGGTGTATATTTGTAATTTCTACAATTTTTGTATTTCTTTTTTTTTCTTACCAAATAATATTGTTTTGCACCTAAATTCAAAAGATATTTGAAATTGCAGTTAGAAATATGTATAGTTACAAAAATATTGTATAAAAATGCGTTCAACAACAAAAGCAGTTTCCTTTGTTGGTGAAACATTTGACATGCTGGCAAAAAAAAAGTTGCAAGAAACTGATTTTAAATGGGGTTGAAGTCCCTAGTTTTGTAGTCTCAGCACTAAGTCATCTAAGGCTCAGACAAGTACGATACATCTTAAGGCCAAAGTTCCAGGATGAAATATTAATCAGAGAGAGGTAGCTTGCCAGGCCGCTGTCACTCTCCTCTCATCCACAGGACTTTGGACTTGTTAGTCAGGTAGCTACAGGCGAGGCCCCATGGCTGAAACTCTACAAGGAGCTGCTGAGTGGGCAGGTGTCTTTGTGTCAAACCTCTCACTTGTTTTCCTGGACTAACTGTTTGTATTGCTCTGCCTCAGATGATGAAGGGTAACCTTAATCGTGGTGGGTGAAGCCAATCTTTGTGAGCTGTCATTAAAACGCCCCCCACGGGCATGGTTGTGCGCTAGTAATTTTGCACTCAGGGCTATTGAAGTCGCCATCTAAAGAATCGCTCCTTTATTTTTTTTTTCCTCCTTCTTCTCAACAAGCTGGCTTCAAATCTCTTCCATCTTAATCCTCAGAACAGGGTTTGATTGAACATGACAGCACTGTAACTAAACTTGAAAGGGTGTTCAGAGTACATGCTGCCGTTGTGGCTTTCCTTCGGACGTATCATCAGCTACTTTTCAGGAAGTTTCAGGAACCGAAATTTGCTGAAATCCTTGATGTCGAAAATCTCTTCTTTTATTGTGCGTACGCTGGAACACGTGCCATGTGTGATTAAGGGTTTCAAGACGATTTACAGAGCAGCTACAGCCCAGCGTTTTGTTCAGATATTTGTTGAATTTGGTAGCTACTCTTTTCATTTGGTACCTGGTGATTGATGTGGTGTAGAAAACAGAGGAAGGTGCTTCTGACCAAACTGTGATGGACTTGAGGCAGTTATACTTAATTGGGTCCGATTGGTTCCCTTAAAGCTTGTCTGCTGACTCCCCAATTGAGAGGAACTTGGCTGGAAGTCGGATCTGGAGTGATGCCATTGCTCCTGGCGTCTAGTGAAGTCTCACTGAGCACTGGCACGCATGATTTCTCCTTAACCATCCGCCAGACTCACTGTGACTACACCTTTGCAAAGGACAAGATAGACCGAGGAATGTGAATTCAGGCAAATGTACATTGTGTTAAAGCCAATGTTACTTAGTTAAGGATATATAAGGTCCCAAAAAGATCTGATATTTCAATATTGTGGATATCAACAACATAGATTTCAACTCGTTGTATTTAGTGTGGAAGTGCGCAATAAATCAAAACAGAAAAATCCCTGTGAGCTGCCGACTCCTTGTAATCACCTACTATGTTGTGTGTTCTCATTTAGGTTCGTCCTCCTGCTCCTCTATGCTGCTGCAGACTAATAAGCTTGTCCTGTAATCACGTTAGCTGCCCTGTCGGCCCCAGCCAGGGGACCTAATTGGGACAGAGCCTTGGACAAAGTGAAAATTAATAACTTTTGTCAAGCTCCTGGCGCATTGTCTCATGAAGCAGCGCGGGTCAATTAGAAAGCGTGATACGATAAGGTCCAAGCAGCAGAGGAGCGCTGACTCAATTAGGACGGGGACTGGACTGCTGAGCCCGGAGTCAGAGAGGGAGATGGAGAGAGATTTCATCCCTAAACTGCAGGTTAATGTGCTGCAGAACTGGACTGTTAGTTGCATTTAAATGTATTTCGTGAGTTAAGGGGACATGGCATCATACAGATCCACTGGAGACATTTACAATCTGGAAACATCTTTTTTGTTTCCACACCAAACAAGATATAATGGCTTTAAACAGCTGCCTTTGTCAGTGCATGTGTGTGCACATGATTGCGAGTGTGTTTGTCGAGGGCTTGAAGAGCTGTCACCTGGATAGACTGTTCCCATGCAAGCAGTACAAGCCCCCGAAGCACGTATCAGTGATGTGCTTCAAAGGAATTGTGCGAAAGCCTTTATAGTTATAATGGATGGGCAGACGCCAAACCGGAAAGCTCTTGATATTTTCTCTTCCCTCTTTTATTTCTCCCTCCTGAAAATGATGTGTGGGACCGAGTCCAGGAAGAATGTCAGTGGATCAGTGGCCAGGCTTACTGGAATCACCGCCTTCCTTTTCTTTTCTTACACCGCCATCATTAACAGTTTGTTTGTCGTTAAGCTTCATTATGGAGCCCACGACAGAAACGTGGAAAGCTTCAAACCTGATCTGGGCATGCACGCTGTCTCTCACAACTGCTTCCTTCCTCTCCCTACATGTGCTAATGGTTCAAAGTATCTCAGGATTGCCACAACACATGTAATTTAATTATCAGCTTTACTTTGTGTCAATAGTGTCTGCAAAACACAAGCGGCTCAGCAGCGGCCAAGAAGTGCAGGGCTGCAGATAGTTTTCTCTGGAGAGGAAGAACACACTTATCTTTGATTCAACATATTGTCCCCGTGTTTCCTCTCTTCCCATTACCTGCCTCCCTTGTTGCTTCCCTTTGTGTAGATACTGATCTTAGCCTGTCCCAGTTTTGCTCTTAATGTGACACAGGCTGCTGCTTCATTGTTGCACTTTATTTTCATGTTGCCCTATTGATTAAACAGTATAGAATAGTCCTGCCCTGCTTCCCTTATGGCGTGTACTGTTGTAGTTGACATCTTCACATCTCAAGGGTGTACAATTCTCCAAATCTACACTTTTTTCCGGATCTCTTTTGTTTTATGTGAGAAGGTGGGGTCTCTTTTATCACAGGAATAAAAAATATTTTTGTGTCACTTGGAATTTCATGAGAGCTCAACAGGCTGCAGGCAGCACGGTTGTGGTTGGTTGTGGTATCGCGGTTCTGTCATCCTTTATTGTAACATGACATTGTGGATGTTTGTATTGAGGTTCAATCTTGGTTGAACCAAGTACCCTATTAAATATGTTTAAGCACTAAAAATGATATCAACAGAAAACCTAGGGCCATATATAGGTGTGGCACGACTATGTTACACAATCTGAAAGTGTCTGAAAGCAATGAACAGGTAAACCGAGAAACTTTGCTGACCAGGAAATAAGGGTCTATGGTGATCATGCTTTTTTGATGTGTCATGCTGTTTCCAGGTGAGAGTATAACATTCCCTAAACAACAAAAATTAGATCGGTGCCCGGAGAGTGTCCTCCTTCGCCAAATCTAAAGCTTGATCGCACCATTTCAGAGAATCTGGATCCGCCCTGTCGTCTGGTTCCTTGCAAAATTGTATACAGTGAAATACTTAAAGGGTGACATGCATAACCATGACAATATAGGACCAATCATGTTAAATTATGTTTCCGTTACTCGAAACTTACTTCTTTCTAATGGTAATGAGGTACCATTGGTTAGCACTGGAGTCGACCCATTGTTGGAATATTTAGAATTTCACTTTGACTACCCAGAAACTTGCTAAGAATGGAACTTTGTATGCTGAACCCTCGAAGCACAACAGCGATTGTAAAGGGGCAAAGGCCAATAAGCTCACTTCTCAAATACTGTGGATTTTACTTTGCACTTGGCAGAAGAAACGGTAGTGAGTTGAACCGAATGAAATTTATTTGAATTACGCTGATTTGACTTGTATGATATGCTATTCTGGGTGAAGTAGACAAGGTGTTACAACAAATGCTTGGCAGAACCACTAGCCTGTTGTTTAGTAGTCCCAGTGCTTGAAACACTGCTGCAGCTCCTAATCCAGCACCATGAAACTGATCAAATATCCAGAACATGGTCGTATAATATGATACTGTATGTATCGCGCTGCAACATGAGGCAGATGTCGCAATCGGTACTTTTTAAGTATTCTAGTCGCTAGCAATTCAATCTTGGGCTTCATCTATGTGTAACCTAGTAAGCGGTCCCTCCTGCCACCGCATTATTGTTCTCTCAGATCACTGTTCCTTCTCATGTGCATTTCAACTCCCGTCCATACAGGTAATGCAGACAAATGGGTCTTTAATGCTATTCACAGTCCCATCCTACATTCCCCCGCTTTGTCATCAGTTTGCCTTCCCCTTTAAACGCATTTCTCCACCCTTAAGCAGCACTTTATTGTGGCGTGTTATTTTGTCCAATTTGATTAAATGGACAGTAACTAGGAATCCATTTGAACCTGATCCTTGCTCAGGCTTCCACTGCCAACTCCATTAGCTGTCATCCTTGTCCAGAAGCCCTCCTGTGCAATGGCCAAATGTGTAAGTTGATGCATCATCAATAACCATGCAGAGAGAATCGTGCAGTCTTTAAAAAGTAAAACCTTATATTTTACGTCTTTCCACCGAGGCAGCAGATCAAATCAGCAACAGCGCCGGCCCTGCTCTAATATGTTTAAACACTGATGAGACGCAACTCTAGACTCCCCTGAATGGGACCACGGCGCTCTCACTCTCAGCGTCTCGCCGTAAAGTGGTCTCATCCATGAAGTTATGCGTGTAGACACAGACACCAGTGCTAGTTTACCCACATTACAGACTCCTTATCAAGGCTTTTGAGAGCCAACCCCCCCCTTCTCACATCTCCATCATGGAATACTTGTGTTTCTTGTCTCGGAGTGGTCTCTCCCATGGAACTTTGAGAGGGGAGAGGCAC
This sequence comes from Hippoglossus stenolepis, assembly GCF_022539355.2. NCBI lineage: Eukaryota > Metazoa > Chordata > Actinopteri > Pleuronectiformes > Pleuronectidae > Hippoglossus > Hippoglossus stenolepis. The sequence continues at coordinate 20,398,148 of NC_061484.1, forward strand.
GAGTTGGGCGTGTGAATCCCTGTAGTGAGTGCTGCTCTCTGGGCTTATTTCATAGATCTCTCCCTGTTGGGACTCTCTTGATGCTTTATAGTAAGAGGACACCAATGCCCTGGGCAGCCTCTCAGATTTATTGAAACTTCATGTCCTGTCCTGGTTGCTCATTTATCAGGAGACCTAATTTACACTGGCCCTTAAGACTAATTGCAAATTTGCGAGAAAATGCTGATGTCGTTGGAACTGAAGAGGGTTTTTTCTCCCCCTCCCTCAGTGTCCCTTGCCATGCATTCGCTAATGTGTTTCATCTGTAGAGCATAAAATAGACTGTTTCTTTCCTGTATGTGTAGAGAAGAGAGAGCGAAAGTGGAAGGGTGTGTGAAAGAGCAAACGCTCCAAGATAAACCCCTAATGGGACTACTAACAAACAGGAAATCGTGACAAAAACACAAACAGTATTTACTGTTTAATTCAATTCTGGGAGACCAATGCCCTCCCATCTTCCCTATCAAGTTATTAAGGCCAGAAACAAACCCCAAGACACTGGGCCACATGGCACTGTCTATTCTTGGCAACCAGCAGACACTACATGATAATTAGCAGTACAATTATCCCAGACACTGGGTAGCTCTTTGTGCAGATGGCAATTGCTCCTAATGAGAGAAGAGGACTTCTATAAAGCAACCAAAAAAAAATACATATTCATACGAAATGTGAAGAGACATGGTTAAATCTGCTGTCGTGTGTATTTTATTTCATTTTTGCACATTCATTACAGCTGCATGCAAGAAATGACATGAGTGCATGTAGTTTTATGGAAATGTCTTAATCATAGACAGTCAGATTCCTGAGGTTCCTGCAAATTTTCCACATAAATGCGTAATGTTTCAGACTGTGAAAACTTTGAGAAGAAGGGAAGGTCTGTTGTTAAAGACAGATCATGGTTTCACCCTGACCGTTAGATTGCATTTCATTTATGTGCCTTCCAACAATAATGTTTATATCCTTAAGAGGGTGTGAAGTATTTGGGGCTAAATGGCAGAGTTGTGGTGTACTTTAAATTTGAGTGTTCTGGGCAGATGCGAGTGCAGAGCACATGCTGGTTGATTTCAGGGATAATATGCAACCACATGACTCAATCAGGAGATCTCCTCCCTTCATCAGGGGTTTGACACATTCAGCATACTTTGTGGCTGTTTTCACATGCAAGCATTTAGAACCTGACAGATTCTTGTCATGGAGAGCATGTTTCAGGAAATCTCCTTTGCATGTGTGCACACTTCTGAAAGTGGAACCATGTTTAAAAAAATATTCAGTAAGGGTTTCCAGTAATTATTTTTTTCCTGTCTCTCATTGATTTACTTCTCACCTTTCTCACATCTTCACAAAGTCTGGAACACTATGCTGAAAGACATGTTGCTTAAATGCATCACTTTTATACACACTCACAGAAAAAAAAAATAATCCCTCCTCACACGTTTGATGAAGCAGTTCTGGCACGGTGTTTCAGCGGCAACACACGAGCTCGGAATGAAAAAGCTGTGTCGGGGGGAGTTTGAAGGGTCGGGCAATTATCTGATTACGAAAAACATTATATGTCAAAAAGAACAACAACATGTAATTGGCTTGGTGTGTTCGAGCTGCAGAGGGCCAGATGTAGAAACGTGTGCATGCTTGTCAATGTAATGGCTAACAGCTTGACCACATAGTCCATAAGGCGCTGCACCAGGAGGGCTCAAACGGCAATAAAATCCAACGCTAGCATTTGTTAGTACTAGACACTCCAATTTGATTGGTAAAATTCACACTCTAATGGGCTTATAAAGGATTTCTTGGGCCCCGAACAATGAGCTGGAGGGCTAGAGCAGTGCCAGGTCATGGACACCCAGCGATTCACAACATCCCCCCCTCCTGGGCATGCTTAGTTTCCTCCATATCCACCAGTTACCCTCTGCAGCTCTGTTTAAAAGCCAGTCGGGATGTTCCAGAGGTATTTAATAGTAGTGCTGGTGGAGGTTGGGAGGGGGGGGGGTTCTGGACCTCCCACACTTAGGTTCAGCCACAGAGCCATGGCTTTTCTGTCTTTCACCCCACCCCATCCCCGTCTCTCTCTCTCGCCAACCAAATGTGTAGGGGGAAAAAAACGCTCTTTAACCAGAGGCACCTTTCTCTTGCACCTTGCCCAGTTGCTCCCCTTCCTGGTGAAGACAACACGGAGGGATAGTGAGCCCACACATAGGGAAGGCATTTACTCAGGCAAAGGGCCAGAGCATTTTATTCCCATGGACATGCATGGGGAAAGAACTGCAGAGCACATTTTACACGTAAATATCCAGAATTGGATATGGCACATCCTCGCTTTTTTTCCCCCTCCGTCCTGTTTTTTTCTCCTCTCTGTTTTGCACGTCTCATCCCCTTCACTCAAATCAGGCTTCCATGTTTTGACTGACCACGTTGGCCACGGTGGCCAAGACAGGAGTAAAACAAAAGCAGAGAGCGGCTTTGGATTCATTTCGATTTTGATTTGTATTGCATCAGGAATCCAGACTTACATTTTATGCCTGTTGTCCACAAAGGACAGCCAACTTTACCTCATGTTTCAGATATTTGTGGGTAGGCAGGAGGAGAGCATGTTCAACACTCCCTCCGTGAAACCACCATGTGTTTTCCCCGTGTTTGTTTTTGTATATTTGTGCATACGTCCATCGAACTGTCAGTGGTAGCTTAAGGCCTTAGGGCTCTTTCTGTTTTGTTTTGTTTCGTGCATGTGTCTCGTTGACTCTCGAGATCATTGTGTGCAGTCGTGTCTCCATTTCCCCTTACAGTTTCTCAGAGCTGATTCTTATCTCTATTTTCCTCTTTAACATATGTTTCTGGTGGTAATGACAGCTCAGTTGGAACTTTCTACACATGCAACCTCAGTCTTGTTATGCTGCCGGCCTCAAACTGTCCGTCAACACTGCATTGGTGACTGTTAGACAGATGTTTGCTGTGCGTGTCGGCCTTTTGTGCTTGATGTAATGCTGTGTTTGCAAAACCAACTGGCCACTTGTACCAATAATGTTGAAATTTATATATATATAGTGTGTGTGTGTGTGTGTGTGTAATAGCGATTTATTGAATTTTTTCTGTGATCTCAATCTCGGTGTGCGTTTCTTTCCCTTCCCCAGTGGTGGCGATGGTGGCAGTGGTGGGATTGTGGAGTGGGTGTTTGCTCCCTTTCAACAGTCTCTCCACATGGCCTCCTGCCTCCTTTGTCTTTTTATAGCCTCCTTCTGGGAGACGCTGCTCTCTCCCCGAATGCAACACAAGCCAAAACACCTCTCAGTTCCTTCGCCAGAGCCTGTTACCCAGGGAATACTGCTATTCCTCCCCTACTTTTCTACACACACCTTCTCTCATCTCTCACCCCCCCCCTTCCTCCTTCACCACCAAACCTTGTCTCTTCAGCCCGAGCTGGACGCACATTTTGGTTTTTTGGAGCACGCAAGCATGAGCGTGATATGCGATAGTGTTACATTTCAAGCCTCGGGTTTCAAGTATGACAAGTTTAAACCTTATGTATTTCTGAATTTTTATAGTCACCTCTCAGTAATCATTCATTTCATCACCTAGTATTGCGGTGGAAAGAATATGGATCATTCTTTGCTCTGTGAAATCATTCGGACAACTTTGCTGATTCATAGTAAAGCTATGCTGACCAGCGTGTGCTGCATAGGGGCCATCAAATGTCATTTAGTGTCGTCAGCTCCGCATCAATGTCTCAGAGAAGGTTTGTGATTGTAGCATAATATAAAAAATGTTTCAAGGCAACTTAGATTTTTAATGTGCAGACTAGCATGCTAACTTCAGTAGGTACCTCATTAACACAATGTAGCCAAAAGGAGTATTTGACATCAGGTCAAGTTTGACTTCTTTACATTCTGTCGATAATTTGATTTAAATGTTTCACACTTAAATACTTGGTAATTTAGTTGCATGATGGACCAGCAGAGCAAATAGGGCAAATTAAATTAGTCATTCCTTGCATTACAAAATTTAACAGTATGTAATTCATGTCTAGGCCAATAAATATCTAGTCGTATGGGGTGTTTGTGTCAGCTGGTAAGTAAAAATAAATTGTACATCAAACAAGCTGAGGACATTTTGAAACTTTGTAAATTTGCCGTTACATAGTTTTTCCTTCAGAGATCACTGAGAAGTAGATCTGTCAAGCGTATCAGAATGTATTAAGTGAAACAAACAAATCAGCTAACAGCAGTTTAGACTCCAGTCTACTGTAATGCTGCACAGAACAAGCAGATATAAAAATGCATGTAGAGGAGGCAAGTTTATTTTAACAACATAGCAAAATTAACAAAAATCTGTGGCTGCCCAGAAGGTTCTTCCTCCCATTTGTATGAAAAAAAATTATATGGTTTTGAATGTGGTCAGCATGTGCAAATAAAATATATATACATAGTCAATGGGACATATCAAGCCAAACCACCTCTGTAGCCCAAAGAGAGCAAGTCTCTGAGGTGTTTTTCTTTGCTTTCCACACATGCCTTGTTAGCCACATAAGACATTACTTAGTTTTGGTATTTCACGTGTTTACAGTTTAGATAACTTATTGCCCCCTTCCCTGTGCGCTGGAAGCTTCGCACACCCAGAACCATTCCTAACTGGCTGTGGCCTTCGTCCTGTCTCTGTCCCTCACCACACCCAGCGTGCACCCCTGTGTGGCATCAGACATACAGGCGTGCCACTGCACTGACATGGTCATTTGTCTTCTGACCGCCGTGGCATATGGAGAGGGCTGGCACTGCACAGATGTCCACTAAGTGCTGATGAAGGGAGTGAGGAATGGATGGGATGGGACTAAGAGGATCTTTGCCGGTGCTGCTGGTGCCTGGTACCGCTCCACCCTGCTGGTGTTATTAACTTTACTGTACTGAGGAGGGGGGTGATGAGGCTGCTCAATAAAGAATGTGTTTCCAGATATCTAGGAAAATGAGTGAGCATGTGCCTGACTTTGCTCTCCCCCCACATCTCTCTACCTCGGCCTGTTATGCGTGTGTGCAGGCTAGTGGGTGCTGTCTGGTGGAGTTTGAGTGCACTGTGGAGAAGGAGGGTGTGGATTAAAGCTGTAGGTAGAGCAGAGAGAGCCTGAAAAGAATAATTTGCAGCTTAAGGCCAATAGCTTCAAAGTCATGAATCCTCATGGGTGAGCCAGCCGGGCTCTGAACCTGTCAATGGTAACTTACTCCTCGGATAGCACGCCAAAGACTTCAATAATGACATCACCCAGGCATGGGGGTAGGGGATGGGAGCTGGGCTGGGGTAAGGGAGAGCCGAGAGACGGGCCAGCTTTCAGGGGTGTGAGCGCGGCCCTTCAGAGCACTTTGAAGTCCCGCTTGACGAGGGCTTTGCAGCTGCCTGATACCAGCCATGTTGTTCTCTGCACGGATTGGCCACAGAAGCCACCAGGGTGGCTTATCAGATTTATTGAGGCTTAGCGGTTGACGTTCAGAGTGTGTATGTGTGATGAGGTGTGTGCATGTGTGTGTGGAGGTGGAACCGGGTGAATAGGGAAAGGGTCATCCCTTTAACAATCCACTCGTCCCAGTTAATTTAGACAGCACCCTGGGGTCTGACAGTGAAGAGGCAAGAATTTGCACCACCCCTCGATGGAGTCCTCCGGACCTGAATCCAGCAGAGCACTTATGTAGCTTCTCACTCGAATTCCACCTTTTTTTTTTCTGTTAATAATGCTGGTGTGGACATAGTCGTGAGGTGAAATTAAATTTGACAGTGCTGCATTTATCTCCCCTTGTAGACCTACTGTATTTTATACGATGGGCAACCGGATCAGATTTTGTGCTGCCTAATACCACAGTCTGTCTGCATCCAATCGGTAAGTTTACCACGGACTAATAGGATGTGGATATGTTACCTTGAATCGCGGTGTTCTTGGAGAAGAAAGTGCGCACCACAGTCTTGTCTCTGTGAGATTTCCCAAGCTTAGGTTTCAGACACACACTTCAAAGTCCCCCTAATGAGTGGAAAAACATCGCCGGCTCCTGCACGACATTAAAAGAGTGCCATTTTTTTTCCCTGTGTTGTTGCTGCTTTGTATTTCACAAGCTTTCCCTTCCAAATGTTAGCAACTCATTTTCACCTCCAGCACAAACAAACACTGAAGTATCGCCCATTGTAGCCAGTATCAAAGGCAGCATTTGTTAACAATAAAATTCTGGTTTGAAATGGCTCCAACACAGATTTTTGTGCTCAAACACTGGCCAACATTTTTTATGCCACAGAAATCAAAAAGGGGAGAAATGGCTGGAAGCAAGACGGCCGTATATAAAGTCTGCAGAGGGAACAGCCAGAAAAACTACATGTAACATACAAGAGTTTTATTTAATTGCTCAGTCGTGAAGGTTTTGTTCTCGCTGCTGTCATCTTTTCACTTATATTTTCCATTTTAAGCATTTGGAGAAATTCTCCCCTATTAAAAGCGTATCGAATTTGGGACGTGCTTCCCAGCCTCCGTAACAGATATGGAGAATCGATAAGAGCATTACCAGGCTGTGACAGAATGGCCTCCACCCCCGCTCCTCTCAGGATGGCTGTGTGACAATGGGCCTCGCTCGTGCTCCTGATCACATTTTCTGTCGGGTGGCATAAGTGCTCATTAACCCTTTGGTGACACCTTGGCCAGAGCATCCAGCCAGTGCATTTTTTAAAATACGCCAATGTCTAAATATTCCTCTTGTATTTTGGTTTCTGTTACAAGTGAATTTGACAGTAACTCTCTGGCTGCATCAGTATCCATTTCTCCACGGTCTCAGTCGCCTGAGCCACATTTAGCTCCCTCAGCATCAGTACCAATTCCATTTAGGGGTAAAAATGTAGAATTCTCCCTCAACCCATTCCCAGGTGGTGTTTGTGAGGGAGAGAAAGAGAAAGGGAGGAATAGTTTGGAGAGACGTACAGAGAGGATAAAAAATGAGCGGTGGAGTTTGTTCAGGTTCAAGATGCGTTGTGTCTGTTGGCAGCTTGTCGGGCCAGCATTGTTTGACGTTCTACCCCTTGTGCGTTTGTGAGCCTGTGAGGGCTTTATGGCTCGATGTGACTCTGCCGCCAATAGGTTCCAGATGCCGCCGGTGTGGGAACCAGGGAGCAGAGTGAGAGAGGAGATGGGGAAGAAGCATAACCAGGTGTGACCCATTGCAATCTGGGATGTTCTCCATGGATATTCAGACTAATATGAGTCTGCATGTGGGTGTGTGGGTGTGTGTGTGTGTGTGTGTGTGTGTGTTGAAGAAATGGAACTCTGCAATGTGTTCTCAATCTGACACTGGACAGACAAACAGACAGGTAGACAGAAGTATGTACACACACAAACACTTAAAGACTTGTGTACGCAATCTTATTTTGTTAACTGCATATATGCTTCTCCGCCCCTGCAAGTAGTCCGTGCACACACCTTCTGCCAAGGCACGGAGTTCATGGTTTGAGTCGCGTTGTTCAGCACATTTGCTGCTGGCACCACCGAGGTCCAACATATGGCAGCACTCTGAGCTTTCAATCCCAGCATTGGGGCTCCGAACAGAACCTGCCAGCTCCACAGTGGCCTACTGTAAGGGAAAATTGTCAGCAGGACCATTTAAGGTCCCAAACCACAAGCACTGATAAATGTCTGCATTTCTCTACGTAATTACCTTCAATCCGGTGTCCCTTTTTCCAAGGAAGGAAACAACAAAGCCTAGAGCAGAAACAAAGCCTATAAGGTTCAGAAAAAAAGCCCAAAGTGCTCTGACTGCTGGTTAAATTAAGTATGGTTCTGCTCTGCGTGATTGAAAAAAAAAAGAGAAATAGATGAGGTGGAGCTGAGTTCAGCCAATGTGTTTTTGATTCAAGAAAAGGTAAAATATACAATAGCAGAAAGTCGACAGTCACAGTAATTCCTAAGTTCAATGTGTCAAAGTTATTGTATCAGTGGGTTAGGTCACAACATGTGGAAGGCAAGATAAGGATGTTTGAGGAAAACCAAGAAGAAGATTTTGTTTTGTCATTATCACAACATCAAATCAGTATTAACAGATTTTTGGATTAATTTGAGAGGGACACAAGGAATATGTGTTGTTTGGCCTCTTTCATTGTTCTACTGATAATGTTCACAGTGCAGCTGTCCCAGTAAAGGCTCCTTAATGCTGCCTTAACAAACGAAAAGAGATACGTCCTTTTCAAACACGCCCACCACATAGTTTCATGCATTCTTCACATTTGCATGATAGTTAAGTAACACATCCACAAGAGAGCAGCGTAGAGTTTAGAATTTCTAATGAAAACAAACATAGCCACGGTGGAGGAGTTTGTGATAATTTACCTCTTAAGACGAGGCAGAGGCTTGACCCATGGTTCTGGGTGGAGAATTAGACGCCTGTAGTTTTCTAACAACCTGTCAAATATCTCCTCAAAAAGTTCTGCCATTCTTCAAATTTCTTCTTCTTCTCCTATGGTCATCTCATTTGAAATATTGGCTAGACGGCCCCCCCCCATGATTTCTGATGGTACTTCTCAGTTTTGTCTGTTTTGTTCATATCAGGAAGTTTTCAGAGGACGTGCACAAACACGGATGAAATGATCACAGCGTATGGACAGTATGCTCTGTCTGTCCGTATGCATATCTCACATTCAGCATAAATGAGCCTTAAAAATAAAACATGATCATTTATCCCGTATATTTGATCACTATGGGATCGCAGCTCACGCTCAAGTTTTGTGTTTTGGATTAAAATGATTTAAGTCGCCCTTTTTAATCCTGAGAACACTTTAAGATCTTCTTTTGTTGTTGTTGCAAAATGCTAAACTGTGTTGTTTTAATACAAGATGATAGACATTAATATAACAAATTAATGTCAGGAGCCCTCAGCCTCATAGATTTTGAAATAACTGCAGTATCTTATCCCAAGAAATACTTACCCTGTGTAAGGCTTGTTACAGCAAAAATGTACCTGCTACGATTCTCACAGGGCTGCTACTGTTGTCGATAATCCCTTCCTCTTCAATCCATCATCTGTAAAATAAACACAAGCCACCCCCACCTGTGTCTGACTCAGAGGGGTGAGAGCCCGTTAACCTGCTCACACAGGCCACAGGCTCGGGGCTGCAGATTCCCCGCCTCTCTGTTTAGATTATTTCCACGGAGGCGGGTGACTCTCTTGTGTCACTGATAAGAACGCAGCAGGGTGGCGGCAGGAGGGTCAAACCACAAGGGGAATAAAAACTCAGGAAAATAACAGAAAAAAATCGTTATCCCCTGAAAAAAAGTACTTTCCCCCAAACTTCTTCACCATGGCACAAGGCTATTACACTGATAGAAATTCCTCTCCCTCCTCGACAGTCTGGCCCTGAGTACGCGAGGGGCCAGAGTCTTAGCCACATCTCAAGCTAATTTACAAAGATCCCGAATTATTCTCTTATCTTGGGCTTTAAAGGTTGTAAGGTTGATTAACAAGGCCCTGTCCTGTTTATCAGTTTGGGGCTGGGTGTGGAAAATAGCCTGCGATAAGTGCACAGACCATTAAACATTCTATTTCCCCTAATATTTGTCGGCAACCATCTGCTTAACTGATCTCCCTTCACTTTAATTAAAAGGGATTCCCGTCTTGTTGGGGTCATTATGTGCTGGCGGACGCCAGGAGAGGGGTTTGTGATGAGTTCAGCGTTCCCTCTGTCCCTGGGTTGCCAGAGGGCTTTTTTCATCCTCCCTTCCACGTTAACCCCTTCCTCTCCTGCTGCACTTCCACCTTGTTATTTAGCGGGTGAAGCAGACTGAAGAATTAGTAAGTCCAGCAATTCTGAAAGAGATCCAGTGTGATTCTGGTGAAAACTTTTCTCTTCACTAGAGAAGTGTGCAGATATTCACACCATCTCCCTGAACTCTGGGGCATGAGACTCTGGCTGTAATGGTTTGATTTGCCCAACACTAGTTGGATCGATGCGGCTGTTTACAGTTTCTCCCTCTCTCATCCCTTTTGTCTTTTTTCTAATTTAGTGTTCCCAAACCATGGACAGTGGTCTGAGTCTGTCTGCTGTGCTTGCATCTTCGCCCTCCTCCCTGCTCTCCATCACTGTCCATTGATGTTTTTCCCCCTCTCTTTCTTTTCTCCTCTTCCTCTCTCCTTCCTTGGTTGGTCTTGGAAAAAGAGCTGCATGCCTCCACACTTCTGGACAAGACTGATGGCTCGTCAATAGCATTAGCCAGCATTGCAGGCCTCACTGGTGTAGAACCAAATCAATAGGGCCCAGTAAAAAGTCTTATACGTGTATGCGGTCCATCCCAGCCAAGGCTCGTGTTACCACAGATAAGTTTTTATAAGAATTCAGGAGTCGCCATCGGTTATGTTCCCTCTAATTCCACATTTCCTCTGCCAGTCACTAACATTCATAAGTGCTTCTGCTCACAGTCCTCCAGTCCAGCTTTTAGTGTAATTATGTATTGTACCCTTCAGAAAGTTGAAAGAAAACGTTTCTGTTCATTGTCACGTTAAATACGAATTTAAATTTAGCAGCCTTGGGATAAAGAAGTGACGTAGAAAATCTTTTCTGCTCTTTCTCTCTAAATTCTGGTCATTTACCTTCTAATTGTATTGTGCAATTACAATCAATTAGTTCTCAATGAAAATTGATTTCTGCTTTCAGTGTGGTGGCTGGATGGTGTGTGTGTGTGTGTGTGTGTGTGTGTGTGTGTGTGTGTGTGTGTGTGTGTGTGTGTGTGTGTGTGTGTGTGTGTGTGTGTGCGTGTGCGCGCGTGCGCGAGAGAGAGAGAGACAGAAAGAGATAGTAAGATAGAGGGAGAATATCTTTGAATTAATTGAATGTGAATTTCACAGGAAGCCCTGTTGCCTCACTGCAAGAAGCTTCCCGGATCGCATTCTGGTTTGCTTCTGCTCTCTGTGTGGAGTCTGCATGTTTCTCCCTGTGTCTGTGAAGGTTTTCTCCAGGTCCTCCAGCATGTTCCCACAGTCCAAAGACATGCAGACTGGGCTCAGGTTGTTTGGAGACTCTATTTGTTTTCTCTCTGTATGTTGGCCCTGCAATACGCTGGTGACCCTGTCCAGGGTGCACTCCGCCTCTCCCATAATATCAGTTGGGATTGGCTCCAGTTTTATTTGAGGGGCCATGCAGTGTGAAATATTGCGAAATTGCGGAAAAAGAAAATTGCAGTTTATCTGGGTGAAAGTAATACGCTTTAAAGACGTGGCATCGGTGTATAGATGTGATGTGATTACCTGCTATGAATGTGATGTTATTACTTGCTATTAGTGATGCTGGTAATGGTATTGGAGCATTTCTAGTTTTTTTTCCAGTATCTTAACTTGAAAACAGTACATTCGATAACATTATTGTAACTCAGAAAGAAAATTGTTCTTTTCACCAGATCTTTTTGGAAAAGTGACACAAGTGTATATTCAATCTTTCTTTACTCAGCCAACAACATTATCTGATATCTGTCTCTAGCTTTTCTCGCTCAGAGAACGACAGCAGCTGATTTCACACACGGGCTCTGCTTCTGCATGGACGGCAAAATGAATACCAGTTTAACCATAAGAATAAGCTGTGTGTGGTTTTACAGTCATATAAGGTGGCGCGCTGTCTGCGCTGTTACCACGAATACTTTAAATCTACTCCTGCCGGCTAACTTTTATTTTAACCTATGCGTGTTCTCTCTGTGTTGGAGTTGCTTCTTTCTGACAATACTGGCTTCTGTCAGTCTGTTGAATTTTTTAGACATTTTGCCAAAATGCCGGCAATATTGACTTTTTTTTAAATAACCTCTGGAACATGTGGTCATGCCTCGAGTTGTGCTGCTGCTTGTGGCGAGAAGAGAGAGCTGCGTCCTATTTATTTGTCCTATATACTGCAAACGTGAAGGTGAAAGGGAGCTGGTGATGTGTGTTCTTCCCTCTCTCGTCTGCACAGGTTCACAACACTGTAATTACCAAACTTATATCTTATTGTAACTCAGCCATTGATGCTGCTTCTTTAAAATCTATTTTTAAAGAAGAACCAGCGTTAAATTGACAGAAGCAGATTCTTCAATGGACTTACAACAAATGAATGACTAATATAGAGATTTCTAAGGACAGACAGATGGACAGAGGAGCTGGTGAACGTCTTTCTTCTGTCAACCTCTCCAGCCTCTCCAGCTCAGATAAACAACCCCCCCTCTCTTTTCCTCTCGCTCTGCATGTACCTATTCTCTCACAGCAAAAGGACTCTGCCTCTCAAAGGTCAGCGGAGGGCCAGAGTGTTTGTCAGGCCAATCGATGGCCTGCCGTCGCCGTCAACATGCCCAGTTATGTAGCGGGGAGGTCAGCCCTGTGTCGGACATCGCCCCCCCTCCTTGGTGGGAGATTGTCACAGAGGAATAAATGGGGGTGTGTATGTGTTTAGGATGAGTGGCGGAGGATATCTGGGAGAAGTGGGGGAGTATCTCTTACCGAGCCTGCATATAATCAATACCATGCAGCGCTATTATTCTGAAGTGCGTGTGTGTTTGTGTGTGTGTGTTGCGCTGTTATCAACAATGACAGGGGATCAAGGAACTGGTGTGTGACAAAGAGGAATGGTGTCTGATTCAAGGTCAATAAGGCCTATGTGTGTCACTGCTTCACTTTCTCAGAGGGGAGGGAGGAGGCGGCGGCGGCGTTATGTTCCCGTTGGTTACCAGAGCAAGCATGACATCCCGGCTGGAGCTCATATCAATTTGTAATTTTACCCGCAGTCGCAGCAAATGATGTCAGCGCAGGTCGCCTTTTGTAGAATGACCCCGCATTTGTCTGTTGTTGTTGTCAGTGTTTGTCCTCCGTGTCACGTCGTTGCTCCATGGTGAAAGAATGTTTTTCTTTAAAGGATGTTAACATCCATGTATGCTAATATTCATATTTTCATATGTAGTCAACAATGACATTTAAAGTGCATGTAAAGGAATAAAAAAATCTTAATTTCTGATTATCAATATATATATATTTTTTTAAACTTTTTTTCAAGGATACATTGTTTTTTTATCACCAAAGAAAAGATAGTATATAATATAATTTTAATTTAATTTCCGCTTATGATCAGACAAAGGTGTATGCCCTCTGTTTCCCCCCTTCAGTGACCATCTTACTAATTTGCTAAAACCAGCGGTGCCTTCTTCTCATGCCAATACATCATTTAATAACTCTATTAATCTTATCGTCCACTGATTGGTCAAGATAGCCTTTTCCCCACTGGTTTTTATCACAGGGTAATTAAAGAGCCCAGTAAAACCTGCTGAGATCACTGTCTTAAATGGCTTGATTGACACATCGTTTCTGTTTTTTTCTACATTATAGAATTCAAGCTCCTTCGCTTTCACAACATTTTTACGACAACACAATTTCGGGATTATTTGTTAAATCCAGGTTAGAATGAAATATGAGAACAAGATGCCAGTGACTGATAAATCTTTAATATAAAAATTGTACAAGAATTCTGATACAAATTACAAGAGGTATTTGGACAAAATATGAATAAAATTCCATTTACATCCCAAAACCCTTATGCATTTTATGCAAAAACCATAGACAGTTATGATACAGAAACAATACAGGAAAGGCAAAAAGGAAAGAAAAACAAAGAAAAGAGTCTTTTTAAAAAGAGGACATTTTTTTCCCCCCTGTCTGCAAATGGGAAACACCTGTTTAGGTAACGTACAGTATTCATGAGGCTTCCAAATCACCATTTTGACACCAAAGTGATACAAGCTCCTCTGCTGTGTTTGTTCTCCGCAGTGCGACCGTGTAGCCATGCAACGCTGTCGAGTGCCAGTGCCACAACACAGGCTTTTTAAGACACACACACAAATGTATTGGATACACAATAACACAAATGAAAAGAAAACCAAAATAAAAAATCTAAATTCACCGGTTCTTCAAGCTTATTTATATTTTAAGACTGTAAAATATGATTGGCACAATGGAAAACATTTCATGAATTTACAGTATTTTTTTTTTTTGCAGGATCACTGACATTTCACAGGTTCCAGTTCAAATTAATGAGGGTCTTTTTTTTTATGAGACTGAAGCATCTATACACACTATTTACCTCCTATCTGCATATTTCTTATGACGTCCCATCAAACATTTGAATCCCACTCTGTGTCACGTGTCGCCTCTCACACTCGGTGATGTGAACCGAACGGACAGTGATTAACAGGTCAGCCGCTCCGTCTCCCTCTCCCTCCGTGTGCGATGTAGAGTTACAGAATAATTGATGCCTGGCGCTCATCTAATCAAATATTAAAGATTCACTTCAGTAGTCTGGGCCAATGAGGCGCTCTAAGTGACCCGGTCTTGCCGTCCCATGGCCCGGTCACTAGGTAGCAGAGTGCACCTGGGCCCATGCAGTCGGAGAAGCAAGACACACAAAGATTGGATCGGGGGGGGCTTTCTCGAAAGGAGTGGCGGAAATTGGCGGTCATTTCTCAGAGGAGAGCAGAGTGTAGGGGAGAGGGGTGGAAATGCGAGGGGCGGCTCGATCGCTCTCCGGCAGGCAATCAAGAAGAAGCTGGTGATGAGTCCTGGGGAGTCCTGGCCCTGCTGCTCTCTTGCTCTCTTCTCTCCCTGTGGTCCTCTCTTTTCCTCCCCTGCCTTGTTAAGTGACTGCTGCGAGGCTCCAGCCAGACCACTTCCTACGCCCGATGCCTTTTCCCTTCATCTCTCCCTTCTCTCGCTGTCTTCGCCGTCAGTCTCCCTGGCTATGCGGGACGGTTGTTTGTGTGTTTTCTCAGCTCTGTTTCCAGCATCTCGCAGCTCTGAGCTCTGCTGGCATGACCAGCGCCATGCAGGACGCAGAAGGAGCCCGTAAGGGGTAGGAGACGGGTGTTGTAAGGGAATCTCTACCATGATATTCAGCCTTCTGTCTAGTACACACGAGCACACAGATAGAGAGGTCATGCACTGCAGCTGCTGCTTGAGAAATGGGTAGCCAAGAATTGGACATGAGGAATGTGAAAAAAACTAAGTCAGAAAAACTTGTTTTTCTTTCTCAGATTAAAATGGGCACAGAAGCTTATTGGATGCAGCCGATTTACATTAAAATAACTTTTAATATTTTGGATATGTGCCGCTCTCTTTTCTAGAGACCTGAATTCAGTCCGTGATTTTGCCGGCCTCATTATTCGATTTTTTTAATGTAATCTCTGTCCTCTACAGGTAAAATATCTGAAAGTATTAGCTTCAGCATGTCGGGATATTTCAAATGAAATAATAATAATAAAGATAAGAGCTTTCCATGCCTGACTCTCCATCATGGAAAATGGAGCGGTTCATCTACTGTGGTGTCTTGGCTCTGACCCTGTCCCTTCCATCACTAGAGGTTAACAAGTCATCTAGTCCTTGTCGTCCCTCCGGCCTGTACGCAGGAAGTATTTGTGTGCCACTCTCCTCTCTCCGTGCGCATGTGTGTGTTTGTACGGTTGTGTGTTGGAGAGACAGCTGTCAGCAGGGTTCCTGGAGTACCACTTTTTTATTTCTGCCAGAGCGAGGGCCGGGGGGATCGAATGAGTGAATGAGGCAGCAAGCGCCTCAGTGAAACCCACTCCTGGGAGAAGGCAGGGGTTCCTGTACTCAATTTTCCCTTCACTTGGGATAAACAGGCAATTACCCATCCCTTTTTCCTATGCCATGGCCGTCCGGTGAACTTAAGCATACACTATTAGTGTGTGTCCCTGTAGGACCTGCGCTGTGGGGTGTGGAGGTGGTAAGTGAGTGGCGGCTTGAAGAAATGGGTAAGGCGTTTGTTAAATGACTGTGCTCTGACAGACAAAGAGGAAAACAGAATGAGAGAGAGGAGCTGAATTGGATTACTGGGCGACCCTGACTAAGAATAAGCACATGTATAAAATGAATAGATGAATTCAACCAAGTTGAATGAGTCTAATTGAATTGTTCAGGGCGCGCACTCTGTCCTCTTTTTTCCTCTCTCTCTGTCAGTGTCACAGTCGTGTCAGCAACCTCGGCGTCTGGCAGTGTAACGAAGTGACAAGTGAGATATTAGACAGAAGAAGCTGGAATGGCAGGGACACGCCTGCAGGTAACGGAGAAGCAGCACATTTTTAATGATCGTTGCTGTCATCCTTTCCTCCCTAGTCAGCCTTCCACCTCTGCAACCTTTCCATCAGTCCCAGCGCCCTGTCTCGCTCTCTTTATCTCGGAGACGTGTTGGCTGCAAACTGCATGTTTCATATGCGCGGAGTCTTACGAAAAATTTTTTTTAATGAAATATTTCACTGGAATTGGTCATGTCTGTATGGCAGAACGGCTTAAATATGAAACAAATGGAGCTCAACACTGTTATGGATGTAAGATGTTGTGAATACTGTACAGCACGCGACATAACACTGCATATTTTTCCCTCCTGTGTGTAGCACCAGTCAAGTAAGAGAAGGTCTTGTTGTATAGTAACACATGGCATCGCTAATACATTGATAAACAAATCAAACTGATGAACAATTCTCTATTTTTTTGTCTTTTTACAAAAAATATTTTCATACTGGACAAAAACATCTCCATGAACATACATCACCCACCAATAAATACCCCTTCCCTTGGCTACTTTGCCCAGTTACTGGAAATATTTGTACCGTAAGACAGTCATGGACATGTTAAAAAACGGCTGCAACCAAGCAGCCGGGAAAATGGCGACATTTTTCATATAGCACATTTGTAGCCAACACTCAGAAATGGAAACCGATACCAAAAATATCACAGCAAAAAGATTTAAGACTCAAGTGCATCATATTAATCCAATGGGGCATGATTTAAGTACAATGTCACAATGAAACATCTTTTCTAAAGCAAACACTTTAGTTTTGGTCACAGTTGAAGGACTATTTCATCTTTTTATCTCTATTTTTTTTAAATTTACGGGACAGTCATATGTTATTAAGATGCCTTTTGTGGGAAAAAAATGTGAGCTCTTGCTTTTCTAACTTTGACAATTTCACAAAAAGGTCATGCTTTATACAGATTACCTCACTCAGCCACTGAAGTTAAGTGTTTTGATCATAACTGGCAACCATACACAATGTCTCCTATAAACATAAAGAGGAGGAGGCTTTATCAGTATTTACTTTGTGTTTGTGAAACAGCAGTTCATATTCAGTCACACCTGGATTAGGTGCAGAAGCAAGACACTTTGGAGACACCTTCTGAATACGTGTTTTAAGAGATAGGGGAAGATCTCAGGCTTTGTTCGGGGGGAAGGTTTCCTGTTGTGAAAGTATGTTTTTCGAAACTGAGAACGTGCAAAAACTGAACTGGCACAAGTATGTTGAAGGTACTGTCATTTCCCTTGGCACTGTAGCCGTCGATGACCCCAAACAACACCTAAACTCACCATTGCAAAAACTCCTCATTATAATAATATTACACATCCCCTTGTATAGATGCAAAGTGCAAAAACTGAATTAGTATACTAAAGCTCATAAACATAAACAGACAAAAAAACAAAAAAAATCAAATAGAAATACAGAGAATGATATCAGTGTAGGAGCCTAAAAAAGCATGCCGGCAACCTCTGAATACCTAACAAGTAGATAAAGCAAGTCACGTGATATTCTTTTTTTCCTAGGACTCAGTTTAAAACATATCTTTGAAGCTAACATAAATGAATCAAGCTAGTAAGATGCTACCTCTTTCTTGCCTATAGCTGGAAGTATTGTACTGGACTGTAACATAAAACCATAAGGATCGAGAGAGAGAGAGAGAGAGAGAAAGAGAGAGAGAGAGAGAGAGAGAGGAAAAAAAAAAGAGCAAACAACCATCAATACAAATCTTTTACACCAAAAGCCTCTTGGGACATTATTTACAAATGAAGCTGTCATGCTTTTGTAAGGGGGTTCATTTAAAAGCTATCATTACACAAATACAACGAGAAGATTTTCTTTTTTTTTTTTCTCAGTACTATTATTTCTGCAGGCAAAGTCACAAATAAGAGTTTGAATAGATTCTTTGGAGACGGACATGAAAACAAAGTGGGGGAGAGGTTTGAAAGGAAAGGGGGTACAAGTTTGGAGTTTTGTTATAAAGTAAACTCCGTACTCAAGAGTATCGTCCTGTTCTTCCAAAGAAGGTGAAGTCAAAGGTCAAAATAATAAACTGTATTTAGAGTCAATGAATTTTATAGAGGGACATACAAATGTCTTGCAATGACTTACAGAGGGAGGGCAGGAGGAACACAAGCACTTAGCCTGCATTTGATGGCCCTGGGCTGGGGTTAAAAGCTAATTTGAGGAGGAATAAGGATGAGGAACGACGGGAGGAGCGGGCAGACTGACAGGAGGGTAGAGTAGAAAGTCATTATTTAGTCTATTATTGTAGAGAAGGGCATGTTTTTATGGAGGTTGGGGTTCTGAGAGTGTCGGTTGCGACTGCGCACTGAGCTGAACACCATGTTGCAACCGGGAATTTTGCACTTGTGCATCTCTCGCAGGTGCACAGTCTTGTAGTGCACGCGCAGGGTCCCTTTGTTGCTGTACATTTTGTGGCAGATGTTGCAGAGGATCCCACTGCCGCCACTATTACTGCCCCCGGTGGACGAAAGGAGGAATGGTGAGGAGGGAGGTTCCAACCCCTCACCATGTCCTTCTCCTCTGAGTTCTCCAGTCTCATCCCGCTGCCCAATTTCAGCTTGCCTCTCGGCACGCTGGGAGCAGTCCTCTCCCTCGCTGTTACCCTCCTCCTCATCCTCTTCTCCATCCTCCTCCTCCAGGTCATCCAGAAGAATGCCTTCATCGCTGCCCTCATCTGACTCATGTGAGGAGTGGACACTGCTGCTGGATTGAACACTTGATGTGGTGCTCAGGTCCAGCACCATGTAGTCATCTGGCTGGCCATGGGAGAAGCCGTTGGTGTGGTGATTTTTGAGGTTGTGGCTGAGAGGGTGGTGGAAATACTCATTGCTCATGGGGGAACGGGCATCGTGGTTCAGGCCGGTGTGTCCAAGGCTGGCGCCTCCGATGCCCATCCCAGCCATAGGGTCCAAGCCCATGTGGTGCCCGGCGTAGATCTTAGCCAGTATCTCAGCTCGCAGGTCCTTGGGCAGTGGCGTGAGTTGGGGGTCCAGGACAATGTCGTCCAGCTCTTTGGTCAGCAGTTTGCGGTGCAGGTTGATGTTGGAGCTGTGCCTAACGTGGGTAAACATAAACATTTCTAGATCAGTATACGAAAACTGTAATAGAATACCAAATAGCCACAGTGATGAAATCCAAACTTCTCCTCTTCAAAGTTCAAAGTTCAATATATATCTAGGAACCACTACATATAGAAATATTCTTACTATCAGTGGAGATACACAGAGATTAACAAAGAGAGAGAGAAATCCACCCTGCAGCTCTCCGCAGAAAAGAGGACTAACATTAGAGAGAGAGAGAGAGAGAGAGAGAGAGAGAGAGAGAGAGAGAGAGAGAGAGAGAGAGAGAGAGAGAGAGAGAGAGAGAGAGAGAGAGAGAGAGAGAGAGAGAGAGAGAGCATACTGCTAGTGTTTACTGCTGTCAGCATGTCTGCACTGCACGGCCCTCAAATCCAATAGACTCTGACTCAATTAAATACTCCACCATATTGAATGGGAGTTTATCAATTGATTCGAGCTGTGGTAATGTGATAATCGAGGGGAACTGGATAGCATATTAGCACTAGGCCCTGACAGCATTATCGCATTCGCTCCCTATTGGAGGTGGCTTAATCGAGCACCTCAGTGAACATGTCTTTATGTAGCCCTGGATTTAATTAAGATGGACATTTTTTCCCAAACACAAAGCAAACTATATCACACAATGTGCTACAGCTGATGAAAGAAAGTCAGTAACAAGTGCCATGCTTAAGCCAGGCTACAATTAGTGAGGATTTTAGTGAGCACACAAAGCCATGCTAAAGGATGCTGGGGCAAAATGGGCTTGAAAAATCAAAATTCAAAGCTTTTTTTTGCTCCAATTTCACAGTTGCCAAGTTGGAGTAAGAAAAAAAGGGGGAGACCCACTGCACACAATGTCACAACAAAACTGCAAAACACGGAAAAAAGGAAACTTAAGCAACTATCACCAGTGTCAGATAAGACATACACAAGGCCCACTCCCAGAATATCAGGTCAGCACTCAAATGAAATCAGAAAATATGCAAACACTCAGTGCCTTTTTAATGTGAAGGGTATCCATGCAGGGAGGGCACGTGTGGGAGAAAAAAAAATCAAAACAAAAAATAGGGAGGGGGAGAATCATCCTTAGCAGGACGGGCAAAGATGGAGTCACAATGGATAGTAGAGCTTACCAGCAGTGGCAGGGTTGATGCAGTCAAAAAGGGTCCCTTTCCTTTAATTATTTACTTCCCTATCCGACATTGTCCTGCAAGAGGTAAAAATACATTCATTTGAGGGACCCTTTTCTGTGAACCAAGCAACCAGGAGCCCGTCCACTCGAGCATTGTCAGCATTGAGGAGAGGGGGAGCGTGGCAAATCGATTGGCTGTGGCTGTCACTGCATGTGTGTGTGTTTGCACGTGCTAGTGTCTTTTTGTGTGTGTGTGTGCGTGTGTGAAAAACAGAAAATATACTACCTCCTTCTAGCAGGACTTCGATCAAAAAGACTATATAAATCCTTTGTTCTTTTTTATCCTTTGATAGTACAGTTGCACCCATATGGCGTTGGCTTATGGCTGGAGCATGGGAGTCATGATTCAATGTCTGTGGCGCTGAGCCTGTATCCCTGTCTAGTCAAGTACATGTGTGGACACTTGGCTGTGAGAGGCCAGAGTGCTTTAAGAATGTCCAGGAAAGTCGGGGATCAATATATAGAAAATGTGACAATTTCTGCAGGGACACCATGCAGCTAACTGGCTTTGATGTGAGAAGGGGGGGGTCATAGATTTGCTGTGTTAAACTTTACGTGCGCGATGCTGTTGATGATGCTCAAGTAGGCAGGTCCTTTGCAACATGTCTCCATCTCTAAAACAACACCTTCTCACTGCTAATAAGCTCTAATTTAACCATTGCTATATCTCGGTTTTAAAGATATTAAAGTCAAACATGCTAAACATCATGCAGTAAGTAGTCTGCGCTAGAGCTACAGTAGCCAGTCTAAATACTCAAGATTCACATCACAGGGTCAGAAAATTACAACAATATCTAAACCAGAATCTTTATGCATTTTACAGATGTATGCAAATAAAATAGATGTGAGGAAAAATGTCATTTGTAACCAGTTAAAATGATTAAGACTAAAGAGGAGAGAAAGAGTCCAGTTTATGATTATTTGCACAAACATTGTTTAGTGTCGGCCATGCTGCATTGCCCTGAATAATCCAAGTAACTCGGCTGAATCTACACACAGAGGGTATAATGCATTTATCCCTTCATTTATCAGATTTAGACTTTCTGCCCCATTTCCCACTCCCCTCTATCCCTTCACCTCCATCCCTCCACCTCAGTACGTTCCATCTTTCCTCCCCCAAACCCAACTCCTTAGCCCCCGCTTCCATCTCTTCCTCCCTGTTGGCCAGTAATGTGGCTGGCAAACCAATTTGACAGTCTCATCTTCGCCCAAAAGATGGGGGAGGCCTCCTGAGAGCCCATTTTTGACTGTGCAGAGGAGGCAGAGCGAGTGTGTGCCTGTCCCAACTGGCGTTAATCATCCGATGGCCCTTGCCCTTGTTGTTGTGTCAGTGTGTGTGTATGTGTGCGTATACGTGCGCGCATGTCGTCTAAATGACTCATAATGCGTAAATGAGATGGAAAGCTGAGTGGTATTAAACTGACACCAGTGGTCCTTTGTCTTTCCTGTCATTTGGGGTGTGTGATGAGGTTTGGGCGCATGTGGGAGGACAAGAGTTTTAGTAACATTTATCACTCTCCGCCACTGTTACATCTCCTTTGTATTGTTTCAGCCTATTCCACAGTACAATATAAAAGAGTGGATACACATTAAATATGCATTCAATATCACATGAAAACATTGTTATGTACAAGTAACGATTTGAAAAGCCTATTGATTACAATGTGCTTGTGTGGGTGTCTCTGTTATTTAACTAAGAGAGTGAAATAATTCCCTTTTATTCTGCACAAAATACATCAGAGGGATGCATGTAGGCAATGATAAACCAAAGGGGTGTAATATAAAAGTTTCCATCTTTTAATCAGCAGATATTTTAACGAGGGTAAGTGGCTTTCGCTAACGTATTCTCTCTAAACGCAGCACGCCCTTTGTTTATAAGAGACAAACAGAGAGCTGATTGCGGAGCAGCGGAACTGGGCCTACATGCCGAGCGGGGACCGAGGGACACGGAGGGAGACGGAGAGAGAAAGGAGAAGGGAGGAAAGAGACTCTCCAACATAATTAACCTTCACTCTCCGTTTGCAGTGGCCCATGTGGGTACGACGGGCTGCGCACTGCTGCACCGTGGGAATGTAGGGAAGGGAGGACACTGACTTGCGGTAGCGACGTAGAAGGAACAGGTTATATGCTGGAGTGAAGGTCAAAGAAAATAAAGCGGGACAGGCTGATGAAAGTGAGATAAGTAAGGCAAAGCTCGTCTCCAGGTTAGAAAATATTATTAACGAGGCTAATAATGGCCGTGATTACTGGTATGTGCACCTTTCCAGCAGTTAATCATGCACCTTCTTCAACACTTCAGCCGACGCTGCTCGCTCCCCACAATAAATATGCAATCATTTACCTCCGTGCAGCAGGCTGCCGGGAGGCTGGGATAAAACAGCCCACTGTAAAACCACATACACACACTCACACACACTTATGTCGCACTCTGTTTTACACTCAAAAACACACACATTACATGCTTGCTCAAGGGCACGATGAATTATCGTTTCCTGTATGTGTGTGTGAACCGTCTACAGTCTTACTTTAAACATGTGTGCAGTGTAAAATAAAAAGGGCAGGAATTCAAACAGAACAACTACTTCTGACACTCTTTCAATGCTAGTGCATTTCCAGTGTCCTACCCTGACAATGTCATCGCGCCTGTTGTTTCTCTCTGTAGTTTGAATGACTTCTTCCTTTTCTTCTTCACTTTGATACGGGAGCTTTTGATCCTGCTGTCTGATGGTGTGTTTACGTGCCTTTGGCTTTTCACTCGGTCAATGGGCTAATCAGATATGCGAGGTACTTAAGACTTCCCTGTTGCTGGATGTCAACAGCTGTTTGGAAGGAATTGAGAAGAGGATGCCAGGCAGGCCTGCATATTATAATGCTACTTAACTAGCATGGATTATTCAGCTGTGAAAATAAGACTAAATAACAACTAGGGTACCGTTCCCTTATTTAAATTCAAATTATTTTTCTAATATTTGTTGTTTATCTGTTGAAGAGAATTACTTTGGTTTAAGTATTAAATGTTGTGTCTGAGGTGAAACACTGCAGGGAGGCTTATTAATTGTTACTCCTATCACTGTTGACAAAAAAAATCATATTAGGAGAGAGAATTGGACTTGATCTAATTTACTAGTAATAAACATTTGAAACATTATTTTGTGCAAATATCTTTCTACGTGCAGTTTCTTAATCTTATCAGCGCAAATGCTCTCATGAAAACAACCAAATTATTTTCCCTTTTTATTGCTACCATTACACTCGAACATGCATTATATCATTAGAGGATTATCCAGGGACAGATTTGATGAGAGCCCGGCTAGTGTATTGACTCGTCTCAAAGCCCCAGGATTCCTTCAGCTATGCAATGCCCCTCTTCTGTTGTTTTGTTCCCTGTTTGAACCAGCGGCAGAGTAATATGTCCCATATGCTATCAGGAATTTATCCCCCACAGAAAAAGTATGGAAACAATAGTGTGCTTGGGTCTCACCCACTCAGAGCTATACAGTACACCCCCGGCTCAAAGATGTATTAATACATTAGATTCACAATTGTCCCTCATCACTACAAAGTTATTTCTATCTCTCATATATTCTGCCACCTTTTGTGTTCAAACAGCATTTATATGGTGGTGTTTCTCATAGTGGAGTAAAACTCTATCACACACACAAACACATTCAAAGTGACACATGAGGAGAGAGAGCACATGAAGCGTTGTGTTGACATGTTCCCTTATTCCCTTCCAGAGAAGTCTAATCTGCGAGCCCTTCTGTGTCTGTCTACAGCCGACCACTAAACCTTGGCTTTGATACCAAATACCTGGCTGCATATTTGTGAAAAATGCTCCTTCCCCTCTGCGCCCTTTTCCCACATCTTTTCTTACAATTATATTTCCTATGAAAGCTCATTCAAGTTTGAAGGGACTAAATCATTCACTCTGCTCTGTCTGTAAATTACCGATGGCACTTTATTCTGTGAGCTATTCTCTTAAGTTTTTTTCCTCCATCACAAAACTCTATGGGACTTTCTTTTTTTTCAATTGGATTTATTTTAAAATAAGTAGTTTTCTTTTCTTTGCTATTTGTACATGTCCCCTATGTGTGTGTGTGTGTGTGTGTGTGTGTGTGTGTGTGTGTGTGTGTGTGTGTGTGTGTGTGTGTGTGTGTGTGTGTGTGTGTGTGTGTGTGTGTGTGTGTGTGTGTGTGTGTGTGAGTGTGAGTGTGTTACACATGTTACACAGCAGGCCGGTCATGCCTCAGGCCTTCTCTATTTCTGACGAAGGGAACTAACAAAAATCACTGGTGGCAGCACAGCACACCGAGGCAGTGGATGCTAAAATAACACTTGCTGTCATCTTGCGGCTGTCGGCACAGCTGCATCAGGTGAGCAGCAGGGTTGCACCTTCACAAACACTAAGTTGTCACCTGTTCTGCTCCCCCCTGTTCCCCTCCCACATGCATTCTAATACGAGTCCCAGAATCTCCTGCTCTATTTACATGCTGCTAATGAACAAACATCGGTAGGAACAGATGCCACTGAAATAACAAATGCATTAAAAGGCTTGGGGTGGAGAAGGAGCAGCAAGTTTAGGAGGAGAGAGTTAGCGGTGGTGGATTTTTTCATCTTTACGCAATAAAGAACAGAAATAAAGAGACTGTTATGTTGAACAGCATAGTTCTGTTTAAGAGATAAAGGTATTTGTTACACTTGATTGTTTACATGACTGGGAATATAATTTTCTGTGTCACCAAATCTGAAAGTTTTTCAAGTATAAACAATACTGATGTATATTGCTCCTAGATATTTATAAAGGATTGTGAATGGGACATTTCTTATTAAACATGACTACACTGGCTAATTTAACTCGAAAAAGTCCCTCCCATTATGCAAAAAAACAAAAATAAAATTGAATTCCTTGGGGAGCCTGAACTAGCCCAGGGCACCAGTGATGTGAATGTACCTTCCGCTTGAATTATAGCATGAACCTGGTGCCAGTGCGGCTGCAGTATATATATTCTGCAGAGTGAGTGTGTGGAACTGATATGTGCTAACAAGCCCAGGTGAGCATGGCTAGCCTCACCTCCTAATGCGCTAATAGATGCAGTGGTTTGACAAACTGCTGTCTATGTTAATATATGCGCCTTCACCGCCCTGTGACAAGGTGAGGTAGTGAGGGCAGGTAAACAACACACTGCAGCTGGGGGGTTTATGGGTACATCAGAGTACTTGTATGAATGTGTGTGTATGTGTTTCTGATCCTAACACCCTACTCTTCTGAACTTTGACTTGACAAGCAGCAGATGTCCTTGAATTCATTTTTCAGTGTTCCATTAGCTAACAGATGTTAAAGTGATAGCCTTGGAAGGTAAATGTGATACAGTAATGAAATACTGCAGTTAAATCTTGCTTTATCAACTTCAAATAGAAAGACATTTCTCTCCCAAAAATGCCAATATCTAACATTTTGACATGGCTTTTATAAAACATATACTCTGTAGAGTTATGTAGTGGCAGTTTGTAAGTCATGTTTTAAAATAAAGACAATTAAATATTTCCATTGAACCTACCTGCAACTGTCACAATCACATTAAAAGGAATAGGTTACAATACCAAGTTCTAGCACTAACCTGTCTCGGCTCCGCCGGGAAGGGAAAGCGGCGTTGCATCCAGCCACAGTGCACACGTGCATCTCTTTGAGGTGCACATTCTTGTAGTGCAGTTTCATGCTGTAGGAGCTCTTGAAAGTCTTCTTACACACATAGCAGATCTTGGGGTCAGGACTTGAGCATGGATCTCCCTCCGGTGATTGAGAAGAAAGGAATTTGGGTGGACTGGCACCATAGCCCATCGAAGAGATGAAGCTCTCATGCAGGGCAGCCATACTCGCAGCAGCGGCAGCAGCCGCTGCCATGCCTCCGTTGTAGATGCCATACTGGCCCATGCAGAACATGTCATAGGTAGGATCATTCAGTTCTTCCTTGATCTTCATAGGGTGGTGATGAGGAGAGGGTGAGGAAAGGCCCTTGCCTTCCATTTCCTTTCGCAAATGAGCTTCCTCATTTGCCTCATCATCCTGTTCCTTGTCCAGACCTCTTCCAACCCTGCTGTGTTTTGGATGTTCATCCACATCCATGAGCTCATCCCGGTAGAACATCTTGGAATCAGAGTTTTCAGATTCGTTCTCAAAGTCTCTCTCATGGTCCTGGTCTTCAGAGGTGAAGCTGTCCATGCAACGTAATTCACCAGAGCTTCGCAGATCATTACCTCCCCTACTGTCACTACGGTTCCCTTCACGGCATTCATCTTCACTCTGTCTCATCATGCCTCTCAGAGCTAACCCAGGGCTCATCTCATCCTGAGAAGGGGATTGCTGCCCACTACCACCACTGTGATTTCCATTACCACTGCCACTGTTGTGGCTGTTACAATTTCCATTGATTTTGATGTTGTTGTGAAGAAGTGATGACTGGTGATGATGGTGATTTCGGTGAATGTTATCTTCATCATCTTCATCTTTGTCATCGTATTCATCCGCCACATCAATCACCTCCTTCTCAATCTTTACTGGCATGCTAGATTTACGAGGCTTCTTTTTGGGTGTGGGGTCACTGATGCCACTTGTGAGGTCATTATTGGCGCTAGGTGTAGGTAAGCGGTGGGACATGGGTCCTGCCTCTGACATATGAACATTATTATGTGAAGCCACAGCTGCAGCCAGGAGGTGCTGGTCCATCAGGCTGGTACTATTAGTGGCAGTGGGCAGGATGGGGCTTGTGGGCAGTGACACTGGAGGGCTGACAAGGTCTGCAGGGGACAACAGTGTACGGTAGAATGGGGGCACTGGCTGGACTGGTTGAACTGACTTCAACGAGGGAAACACCAGTGGACTTTGCAGAGGTGACTGAAGCATAGGGTCTACTGGTGGGGTAGTGAAGCCCAGTGGTGGCCTTCCAGGGCTGGTAAGTGTGAAGCCACCATTCTTGGTGCTTGAGATGACAGGTGTACCAGGGGCTGAATTGGAACGGATGAGGTCCTTGTCACGGTTATTGCGCAGCATTGGCATGTGTAGCCTTGGGTTGGGATTGGCACTGTGACGATTACGGCTGCGAAGTGAGCTGAAGACCATATTACATCCCTCAATGGTGCAACGGTGTTTAATCTTCAAGTGTACAGCATTATAATGTATCTTAAGGGTACCTTTGTCATAAAAGGTTTTGCCACAAGAATTGCAGCACACACGACCCTTGCGTGAAGTGGATCCCATGCGGCGCATGCGATGCATCTTTGAGGAAAAAGAAGAATGGGTGATGGTTTTAGACTGCTCGTCCTTTACAAAGTGGTGGTGGACCTGATGGTCACTCAAGCTATTGGACTGCTGAGATTGATTTTGGGACTGCTGTTGACCCTGTTGGAGCTGTGTCTGTTGTTGAGATTGATGGGTGGAAGGGGTTGGCGAGATGGGTGATGCCCTATTGTTGGGCTCTGTCTTGGGTTCAATGTTGTTGTTAATGGCTCCCAGGGCTCCACGGTTTGGGCTCTGGCCTGAGCGGAAGGGTGACAGGGACACTTCTGACTCACTGGTCTCCACCTGTTCACCTTGGTTTGGCAGGCTGGGTTCCCTGAGCCGGAGGGCGGACTGTTCCATAGGCAGGCCATTTGGCGGCAAACCAAGCATCGGAGCAGAGACTGGGTTAATGTATTGGAAGGGCAGGAGGAAGGCTAAGCTGTTGGGGATATTCTCAAAATGGTGAATGCTCGATGGGCTGCTGGTTTCCAGATGCGTCAGGAGTCCAGGGCTGCGGGTCCTGCTGTTGCTTTCAATGAATGTCCTAATACCGGAGTCTGTCTTGGAGGAGGGAACTGTAACTGCCTGACCTTCCTTCTCCTGAATGGCCATCAGCTCCACAATGGATTTGGTCTCACCAAAGCGCAAGAACTGCTGCAGGGTGATGATCTCTTCTTCTCGGGACATGATGGACCAGCGGTCTAGCACCTTGCCTGCAGTATCCTAGATGCCCCACAAGAGAGAAGAGAGAAGACAGAAACACAAACCATTATTGATTGTGCATAATCAGTGTGGTCAAAGAAAAGGATAGAGCAGGGGTTAGTTTGTAAGGGCAAGCTTTTCTGCTCATGAAATTCAGAGGCCCCTAGAGCGACATGTAACTAACAGAGCTTTGTCAAATACCACTCCCCTTCTCTTTCCCATATACCATTTTTTTTAGAAGTCTGCTCTGAAAATGTGATCATTAATCAAACAATGACAGTGTTCAGGAGTTTAATCGAGTCCCAAGTAAACAAATAAAAATCATTGAGGTTGTTCTATAAACAGGAATATGTCTGAGCTAGAACAAATTTGTAAAAAAAAACTAAACATAAAATATAATATTTAAATAAAGCCACTAATCTCTACTTGGCTGACAGGATTTCGATCAGTATGGCTTTGGTCATTCAAAGATAAAAAATGTTTACGCAAGGCTGAATATTTATCATGATTCATGTTAGTGGGGGTTCTCAGGATGTACAACTTGTGTAACCTTAAGTACTAATCATATCATATGTCAATAAACAAACTGTTTCTCATCAACTAGTAATGGTGAAATCCGCATACGTCATTTACGGCATCCTCAACTAATGATGCATTTTTGTTGACAGTGGCACAAATCTAAAAGAACAAATATTAACAAAAGATATTTTTTTAACAACCCCTGGCAGAACTTTTCCAGTGGGACTTGGGCATTTTTCCAAATAGAGCAATTTACTTGGCTAGTCTTTTGGAGATGTGCTATTAATTGCTGAAAAATAAAAAGGCTTGAAAATGTGAACATTGTCAAAACACCAAGGGATGACAGGGGATTCTGGGAAAATAATCTTGGCAGATCCTGAAAATTGACTTTGTGGTTGAGCTACTGCATTGAATTTTGTCCTTGTGTATGAACCCACATCTTTTCCTGCTTCATAGCACCGATGACAGAAGTCTTCACAGAATTATACTCAAACAGTAACTGCCACAGATGTTGTTACATAAGATAGTATGAGTGTTTGTGTGAACAAGATAGAAATAGATGAAAGAGGGAGAGAAAGAGAGACATTGTGTAAATACGGCAGTTCACACACAGGTTCCTGGGGGACCAAGCGCAAGTGACATCAAGGGAATAACGCAAGCGATGACAATTAGTCACAGTGAAATGGTAACGTTTCAAATGTGCTCCAAGCTGCTGGCATCTATAAAACATAAATGGCAACTCTGGTGAGTAAAAAGCTGTAAAAACCAACATCACAAAGCACAAAGGGCCTGTAAGGAGAAAACAGAAGATAAATGTTTTAAGAGAGACAGCTAAAGAGAGAGAGAGAGTCAGGGAGAGACCCAGAGTAAGACGAGCAGAAAAACAGAGAAAATAAAAGTGTGAGTGGTTTCATATCATGCCCTTAGAAATACTGGAGAAATAGATTCTTCTGAGACGAAACATCAATAGTCACTGGGGTATTTGTTGTTAAATATACATTAAAAAACATTTTATACTTTCATTCTGTGCGCGCTCTGGAGTTTTTGCCTGAAGGTATGACTTTAAATTCTAGCCTGGGCACTATTATTTCATACTGCATGGCCATATGGGCATTAGTACTTTTATTTGATTTAATTGAAACAAAAAAATGAAAGCAAATTAGAAAGTGAATCTTTAAACAGTTCCACAGCCAGATCATTTCTAAAGAAATTGTAGTTCTAAGAAGCGCTGCAGTCTTTTGATATTTTCTTGTCACGAAAAAAAGAGAAAACATTTTTGAGTGTTAGCCATAATTTACGACTCTGATTAGAAGCAGAAAAAAATTTCTAAAAGCAATTTAACTGTATTATTCTTATGAATAATTGCAGTGAATCTCAATAATCACCGGTAGACCATGTTTAACTCAGTTTATGCCAGTTTAAGACATGTTAATATCACTTTCTTAACTGGCCCACTTTAGATGTTTGCTCTTCAAAACATTCATAAACTCTTATAAAGGAGGTACTTTTAATTGGAGTTCTATTAATAAATTGGGATTCATCTCAATCAATAGTAAAGTTTTGAAAGCATTTTTACACACATCAACTAGATGACTTGACCAATGCCCTTCATACCCACACATACTTCCTGGGCCTGTCTCAATCACTGACTGGATGAAACAGGCCTCTCTAGTCCTACCCTGTTCCTTCAGATCCCCACTCACAAAGTCAAACAAAAGCCAAAACACAGTGACACAGGCCAAACTGCAACCTATTAGTACATGGAAGGGCCAACCAGCTGTCAGAACAGGTCAGCAGCTCTGCTAGGCAGTGGACCCTGCGAGGAGGCCAGAGGACGCTATCCAAGCCCTCCTCGTTAACTGGTCAATTGAGTTTTGGAGGCCAGCAAGTATTTGGGCCAGGGTCGGGCTTTGAGCAGAGAGTCAACGCAAACTCAAAAATGGAGCAAATCAATCTTGAAAAGAACGTGAAGGGAGAAACTCGATCAAGGTTCAGTCCATGTAGAAACTGCTACTGCTTTTTATGCCAAGAAGACTTTTCAATACAATTCAGTGGGTCATTTCCAACAGTATATTTTGCAATCTATCTCTTTGTCTTAAATTTCGCAGGAGATAACCGTCATAAGGAATTATAAACAGTCAAAGGCCAATGTCCACGATTTGGTTGGAGATTAAGTATATAAAGTGTGTTGACAAACATTTGTAGACAAAGGCCCCTATAAGGACTATTACCACAGTGAGTCTCACCATTCCACTCCCCTACATTAGCCCTGTGATGCTGTGAGAGAAACAAATATGCCATTAGAAGCACTTTTACAAGTAGGCACTCATCTTCCAATTAGCTTAATGTGGCCCTCTTTCCCCTATATTTTCCAGGCGTGCCCCACCTCTTCTTGTACACTCCCTCCAGGAAAACTCATTAATCCACCCCTCCCCCATCTCCGCCAGTGCTATGACATATTAGTCTGTCATTATGCATCCCAGAGTCCTTTAAACAATACAGCTAAACCTCTGTTTGCCAGGTTAATGACTATTAGCCAGTAATTACAGAAGAGAGACGAGAGGGTACCCACTTTATCTGTTGGACAGCCTGCTGCTATTAGTTTATTTTATCCGCCTGCCTCCATGTCTCTCAGAATTAATTTAGCAACGGCTGTATTTATTCATCTCTCTGCCGCTGCGACGCATTCTTAATTCATGGCTGTATCTTAATACTGTGGTGCTGGATGTTGTGTAGTGGGGTGTGTGGTGGTGTATCCTCCTTGCAAATTGCTGACAATGAGGATGAGCAAATGATGGCCTTGTCATGGACCAGGGCACCACTGTCAGTTTAAACAAATCAGGCAATTATGCAATTAGCAGGTTATGTGCTGGGCTGTATTAAGAGCCGGGTTGTGCAGCATTGTTAGGTTGCATAGTGTGCATTAGGGATTAACAGCTTAACATGTATATGCTTTTCACTAATTATCACCTATCATATTCAATGATTGAGTCTATTTGGTCAGCATGGAGAGAGATGCTGCGCTGGGCACATTGTAAAAAAAGAAAGAGAAAATATTAGCTAACGGTTGACGAGTCCGTATACACTCAAACAGATGAGAGATCTCAAGACACCGATGGAACTTGTGTAACATAATAGCATGTTGACCTATAAACTGGCATGGTGTGCAGTTATGTAGGACCTGTGTAGTTACACTGCTTCCACTTAAACGTAGGGGCAGTTAAACTGATCATAAGACAGTATCACATTATCGCAAAAAGGAGGATCAGTTCTCACAATGGCAAAATGAACCATGGGAACCACATTGATTCGCCAGTCACCTTGCACTGAATGCGATCTCCACCAAGCCTCGAGGGGATCCCCCATTGATCCTCAGTCCTGCTCTCAGATCCACTTCCTTTAAAAAAACTGCTCTATCCCTGTGTTCGCTACTTCAGGGGAGGTTAAGCAGAAGTTCCTTGTGATCTGAGAAGGTCTTGAACCTTGGTGCTTCCTTTTCCATATTCTGTTTCTCCCCGCTCCACCCCACCCCAACCCGGGCCATATGAATAATGCAGAGAATCTAGTGGCAAGGGGTGCCATGGGGGATGGGTTCATGCAAAGCCCACTGCCTGAAGCCATCACATCAGAGGGCAAGAGCTCCCAAGGCACAGTCTGCTCCCCCATTGGCTCCCCAGTGGCAGAGGTCAGAGGTCGTGTGTGAACAACGAGATCTACTTCTTCCCCTGTGATGGACCAAGGGGAAATCAGTAGCTACGTCCAAACGTGGGTGGAAGACATTTGTAAGAATCATAGAGGTTGAAATTTGCACTGTGTGATCATTGTAAATTCCTCCTTTATGCTTTGCACATCAAAAGAATGTGTTGCTTTGGATGTGACCTTGTGTATCCACCTTTTGATGTTTTCTCAGCTGCGAGGCGGTAACTTGCATCTTTACAGGAAAATGGCAATCTGCTGTACTTTGATATTTAGTCAACAAGTCAACAGTAGAATCATGTCCTCAAACAGTTGTATCCCTATGGAACAATCAGTACCAATTATGTCACAGTGTGGGTGCTTGTAACAGGGCCAGGCAGTGATCTGGATGTTTTTTTAAATATGTAAATATTACAAATGCCAGCCTTTCTATCCTGTTTCCCTTAGATACTCTGGAATGAGTCACATTGAGCTAAGAATAGCACATTGGTGTCATCTTGTACTTCAGCAGAAAGTGGTTTGGTTTTAATAAGTGACAATTTGCAGTTGCATGAGATACAAGAGTTAAAACAGCTCCTGAAAATAATGTTGTATTTTATTCTGTCACTGCTTCCTGTCCTGCTTCTTTTAATTTATTCATACCAACAGCTTAAATAGATATGACAAATAAAATATTCACTATCTTTAATTGTTGAAAGATGAAAGCCATTATTGTTAGCTTTGAAGGGAAAAAAAAGTATTGTGGAAGACCATATGTCGTTACATAGACATACAAATTTTACCTGCCAAATTTGATTTGCCATATAACGTCAACCCTGTTAAGACAGCTGACATGGATGTACGGGTTATTCAATAAAGTCCAGACAGGACCTTCTGCACCAGCTCATGTTCCTGATTAGAACTTGGAACAGATCCACTCAAGTTTGATTCCTACTTTATAATGTAATTAACAGCCATGCAAAGGGCAGTGCCTTGGTCAATATTATGCTCATGAATGCCAGAGAGAACTGCTTGCTGCGCTCTGATCTGAGTAAACGTGAAGAGGCCACGGGGCTTATTTTGCCGGGCCAGACGCACTGATCAACCGACAGGCCGCAAGGTACCCTGCCTTCACCTCTCAACCTGATTTAACTCATGGCTTTGGTTAAAAATTCATGACTGTGTGTTAGTTGTTGCTAAGGGCACACTAATCGACTGTAGTGAGAATTATAGTGCAGTTGCAGACTGAAAGAATGGGGAGGGGGGGGATCAGGCAGGGATTATTATTGAGGACTTCACCACAGACGGGTGAGTCACGATCTGGCACGTCCCAGGTTCCAGGTGGCCTTTAGTAAACAGATTCGTTTTTTTTCCCACTGAATTGTCAATTCTCATCATCTGTATTTTACAAAAAACATGTCATTTTCAAAAAGGTCTCCTAACCTCAGATTCATCCGAGCACCCCCTCCGCCACCGTAACAACCACCCTTTTGGTTTTAAAGCTGTCCCTCGTCATCTTTCAAAAGTGGAAAGGACAGTCCTTTGGCCACAGCCCAGCCGCAGTGCAGATGGGGCAGCACATGGAAACCATTTCAGGCCCCGGTGCACTGTAGAGCGAAGTCGACTGTTTTCTGAGTTCAGAACCTCTAAAGAACCGCCTCGCAGCACTTACATGTGAGCGGTGTCTGGTCCTGGACTGGTGTATCGATTCCCTGTCTCTTTTCACAAAGCATACACAACAACATTGGCTTGCCTCACCCAACTGTGCTAAGGAACCGTAGCTGTGGTCAATGTGTAAAACTCAGCGGACCCAGCACTGAGCTAGAGGGGATGCCTCAGAGAAGAGGGGTGGGGTGATAGGAGCAGCGAGGGAACGCCTGATGGTTCACATTAATTGAGGATGATTCGTGTGATCTCCTGGGTCTGGATGCAGCAGCCAGGTCTGTCATGGGCCTGGGAGACAGATGTGGGGGCCGCTGTGCTCCCTCCAGGGCCAATGGAGAGCAGTGAGGCGGCTGAGAAATGGTCTGTCTGTCCAGGGCGTGTGTGTGTGTGTGTGTGTGTGTGTGTGTGTGTGTGTGTGTGTGTGTGTTGGTAGAGAGAGGGGGGGGCTGACAACCTGCTTTTCGCTCCCTCTTATATCACATCTCCTTTGTCTTGATTACTATTTTGGCAGGAGGCCGGTGCAGAGAAGGTGCATTAACATATGCTCACAATTTGCTCCTTGGCCACATAGTCACATGTTTGTACTGTGTCTTGATGTATCAGTCATTTTTTTCCCCTCTCTTTTGTGTAATACCATGTCACGTTATAGGGTCGTAATGGGCAGCAAACACCGTCTTTCGTAAGACACTTTAAAACTTAAAGCATAAACCTGCACGACACAGGTTGTTTCTGAATACAAAGTTTTGAATAGTTGCAGAAATATGGTAAAATGACTTCCTGGAATGTGGCATTGATCTCCGCACAATCAAAATAATCCACACATCACTTTCATGTTATGTGTAAAAGGAAATAGCTGTGAATGGATCTCGCTGGGAACAGACAGAGGTGTCTGTAATGCACAGACACACTGCATTAGAGGAGCTTTTCAGCTTTCTCCTGTGTTTTTGCTATGGAGCGTGCAGGAGGAAAGAGAATAAGCTAATGGACTCTTTACTTAATGTGATCAGAGCCATTATTGACATGCTGCCAGGAAGATGCAAGACCATTAACTCAAGCCTCTCTCTCACTGTGGTACCTTCCCACCATCCCACTCCTCTCCCCGACAGTATTTCACCGCTGGCCTGACTTGCATACGGAGGAAGGGCCACAAGGGGTTCTGGGTGCCCCAAAGGAGTCTGTGTCATGTTAACTAGGAATCTGTGAAGCCGACTGTTTGGAGAATTGGCAACAAGATGTTGAGCAGGACGAGGTAATTGTAAATCAGTCATTAAAGCAGTGTATGATGTTAGCTTTTGTCCTCAGTCAGTGAGTGAGCGTTGGACAAGTGCTCACATTTTTGTGCAGTATATCTTGATGGTTTAGTTTTCGAAAGGGACCATAAACACTGTAAATTACAGCTAAGGCCGAATGATAAAAGTGCAATAGTGTTTTTTAGGAATATAGCTCTTTTATCGAAGTGAAATAGTGCACTGAGTGGATAAAATGGTCCCAAATTACAAACGTTGCAGTCTCCCTCTTTTTAAACTGCCTCACTGGAATTGTTGCCTGGCATGTAAGTTGGCTCGTTCATTCATCTTGGAGGTGGAGGGTGCCAGTGTGGCTGCAGTGTAATTTACACTACCCCAGCCTATGTGCCAGCACACATCTATCCCTGTGGCCTAGGGGCTCAAGTCGCCAGCGGCCCAGAGGATGTTCGTGTTTATGCACGTGTGTACGTGTGATCGTGTCTGTGATCATGGGGGTACAACAGGAAGTGGTGCTCAGGTCTCTTGGGGCATGGTTCCAGGTCCCTGGGCCTGTCTACTGTCATATGTTCCAGAATTGTGATTACTTACTGCAAAAATAAACACCATTACCATCTGGTGCTGCTTCTTTGTGCTGTAACTTATACACCAAGAAAAGCTCTAGACCATCACAACAGAAAGGAGAACAATAACAGAAAAAAAGTCCAATCTGCACTGTAAAATGTGGCTTTTTGTAAATCTCTGTGCACGTTTGGAAGCATATTCCCAAAACTCATATGAATAGCCTTTATTTTGAAAGCCCAGAATATAATCAGTTACTGAAACCACTTTTGATCTCTCTGAGGGGGCGGCTCGTGAAGAACAAAAGGTTTACGGGGACGCATGGTGAGAAAGTTGGGATGACGGGGGTCATTCAAGAACGTTGAAGCCTTGCAGATCCAGCAGATGTTTGATCCATCCACGGCACATCTGGTCTTCAACACACTCAATCCATTTCACTTGACTTCTCCTTTTTAGATTTTCATTGTTCCTCACGGTCCACTAAACTCCACTTTCCCCCTTGTGGCCCACAAATACTCGTTCACAATCATTCATACTACCCACTTATGTGTAATTTTAACATATAGGCTTTTGTCTTTTGAATGTGATTTGAAGGGTTTGTCTTGTTTTCCTAAGATTTAAATATCTGGCGGTGATCAAACATCTGTATTTTACCTCATGCAGGGAGGTCCCTTCTTGAAGTGGGTTATAAGTTGTAATACCCAGCAATGAACTTTAAACTCCAGTGGCACTAGTCAGGGAAATGAAAGCTGTCATTCTTGCTGTAGTGGGCCCAGGGAGGGTCATACAGTGCTTAACAGTTTCATTGTTTCTTTTATTGTTGGAAACAGAGGGGTGTGCACCGCGCAGGTTTATGAATTCTGGAGCGCGACGTGATGAGAGGACTGTCAACTCCCTTTAACTCTCCATGCAACTTCCTTTCATAAATGTCAACTCTGTGACCCAGCGGCAAATCCCTGGCTGGCTGGGTGGCCGTGTCAGCGGGCCGGCCGGCCACACAATGTCTGCGATTGGCCCCAATGACATTGAGGAAGTGAAGCAAGCCGCCACTCTGTTTGTTCAGAGAGGGGATGCAGGACCCCCTGGAGGTTTAGGCCCAGACAAAAACATAACCTGTGTGAGAGTGTCTGTCTGATACAGGAACATAGTGCGTTTTTGTGTTTGCATGAATGTATTATAATGTTTGTATCTAAAAAAAAAAGAGGATGCAATCCGAAAATGAAACACTTGCCTGAATTTAAGTGCAATCGAATGCGTGTTCCTTGCTGTGTTGATAACACTGTAAGCTCTTCCTGATTGCCATCTATGTGTAATGTAATCTTCCTGTGTTTGGGTCTGGCCTGGACTTACAGTGCTGTGCAGTCCAATTCTATTGATCCCTATAGCCTTGTGGTCTGCAGGGTTCCTGTCTGTAAACGCAATGAGCCGGAGCACATTCCATTCCCCCTCTCTGCCCTGTGTAGCACTACAAGCTAAACAGCCATCACAGAAACTCAATACAGGCAGACCGGGGCCTAGTCGTCAGCCAGCAGCGGTGCCCTACAAGGTCCCGCGAGGATCCCGCTAAGTCAATTCAGTGTCAGTGTAGCATCTCACCTCGCAGACCTGTTGCCAGCCTAATATGTCGTGCTAATATGTCTCTCCATATGAATTACAAGGCAGTGAGAGGAACCCAGATGCAATAAGTATGGATTTGCTAATGTCCATGTTCGGTCTGAGTCTTGTGGGGGGGAGGCTAACGATAGTAATAGCCTTTAACAGGGTGTCTGGCTCTGGCTTGGAGGTGAGATGGGGGCATTCAGACTTCTGGGATTTCTAAGGAGCTCTGGGAAATAAAGTTTCCTCGCTGCCACAGAAGAAAATGGGAAGGAACGAGAGAGATAACATTGAAAGAATTATTAGCGAGGAGTGAGAGAGATGGAAAGGGCGCGATGGGCTGTTAATGCTTTTTTTTTCTGACTATTGATCAACCTGGAGGGCTAGAGGTATTTGGGTTAGAGGTCTCGAAGCCCTTACCTTGTCTGCTGTGTGTCTGTGTGTTAATGTGTTGGACCCATTGATTTGTATTGTGCATGTATAGCTGCTCTGTGTGTAGGCCAAAGCGCCTGACAGAAGAAGAGTGGGATGGGAGCAAAGCTTGGAAAACAGAAGAAAACAAAAAGGTGGGAGAAGAGGTGAGCGTGTGGTCAAATGGGGGCGTAATTAGGAACCGTGTTAAACTCTATATATCGATCAGAGATAATTCACACGCACCATATCTTCCCCTCAGCAAATGTGCCTAGGTGCTTTAATAATTCATGTTGCACATAACTCTTGTTCATTACGCCCAACACCCAATTACATGTGCCTGTTTATCTGATTTCTCTTTTAAGAAAACTGTATCAGAAAGCCTTATGTAAACTAGTATTTAAAACAACAGTTAGATTGAAAATGTAATAATGGGAAGGTTTGGAAATGTGTCATTATATTCGTTAGAATAAAGCCTGCAGTGCTTTCTTGAAGAAATTATATTTTCATATTTTTGAAAATGAGAAAATTAAGTGGGCGAGGGTACAAGTTGTGCAGTTCTTTTTTCTTAAGTTTTAAGCAAAATCATAAGAACCTGGTCCTGCTGATATCAAGTGGATATGCTGTGTGATTAAAATTTTAGTTTTTTTTCTCCTACCCCAAGTCGGGCTGACTAAAAAGAAGTGGAAATTGTGGCTATTTCATGTGAAAAAGCATTTTGGACATTAAAAAAATTGAAACTAGCTTTTTTTTCATAAGAAGATGTAATCACCTTTTCAGACACAGATGCCCAACAAAGAACATATGTTGTATTTTTCTTATAAACACACACACACACACACACACACACACACACACACTGAGAGAGGCCATGCTTGCCATTGGCAATCCCTGCAGGCAGATGTAGAGTGTGTGCCAGCAGCCTGCTGAGTGAGTGGGCCAGTGTGCCCCCAACTCAGTGCCGGGCACTACGCTGAGCCGCTTTGATGTATGTGTGTGTGTGTGAGTGTTTGAGTGTGTAGTTGGAGGTCAGTGCAACAGCAGAGGGACTGTGTAATCCTCTGACATGCCTGTGGAAAAATACAAGGATCCCTCTGACAGTGGCTGAACTAAACTAAAGGCTCAGAGGACCAGTCAGTGTGTCCACAGGTTTCGTGTGTACGCGACTGGCTGCAGGCTGCGCGACACATAAACACACACACACACACACAAGGCACGCAGAGATACACACAATTAAACCGCATTACAGTGTTCCGAGTCAGTCTCCCTTGTGAGGTTTCTGGCTTGGTGACACTAATTCTTAAAAGGCTATGTCACTGGCAAAACTGTGCTCTCGCCATGTAAGGTGCAGTCCTCAGCTTAAATGGCAAGCTGCATTGCTTCAGGGTCTACACACAAACGCACACACAAACACACACACACGCACTACTCACACACAGACTGTACGTTAACAGTTTGGTTTTGCAGTTGGAATGCAGGAGGACAGGCGAAGAGTTTTGGCTCTGCCCTCTCTATACTTTGTATAATTGTGTCTTACATTTCCTTTAGTCTGAGGGGATGTTGAATCCTGAGCACTGATGGAAACCGGGTCTGTTGATCATTAGATTTTTGGCAGAGTAACCTGATGCCACATGTGAGAGAGAGGTAGCAATACAATTAATGTGTGTGTAAGTCTGTGCATGTGTGTGAATGTCCTCCTCTTTACAGTATATAGGCTCTTGGGGGGAAAAAATACAGGGCAAATGAAAGGACATTAAGTATATGAATTAGCCACAGGTCTAATGTGAGCTCTGTGAAACAATTAAGCAACAAAACAATAGTAGACATTTCATCTTCTTATTGTCTAATTGCCCATCTGACTGCCTGTGAATTTCCCCTCTTAACCCTTGAGATACTCACTAATGGCCCTCACAATGGAATTATTTACTACACGTGGCAGGGGGGCAAATGGGTCAAATTGTGTGTGTGTGTGTGTGTCAGCGTGCGCACTCTTGTCCCTTGTAGTCATAGTGAATGAAAAGGGAATGATGGAGTCATTGAAGCACGCAGTGACTGAGCGAAGAGGAGGAAGGAGAGGGCGACTGAGTGGTGCTTGCTAAAGTGAAAAATCATGCCATGGTGCAGTGGGGCCAGGTTCTGTCCACTGGGAGAGGTGACTACATCTATGCTGGCACTCAAGTGCTCTTAAATACTCCCTCTTTCGCTCTCCAGCCCCCCCGGCCCACCTCCCTCTATCCTGACAACCCCCTCTTCCCTCTCTCCATCCCTCTTTCTCTTCGTTCCCCCAGTTCTCCCTTGGTCCCGTCCAGGTACAAATGGCTGTTTGGTGTACAACTCCCACAACATGTTTTGTGTCTGCTCGTGCTTGTCCCTAACAGCATGTAAAACAGAAAAAACGAGAACAGGCCCTTTCTTTATACACAAATTGCTCCCCAGATCACAAACGCCTCCTGAATGGAGACGTCAACGATCAGAAATGTCTGCGCAGGAAGAGGCTGCTTCTCTGTCGATAGGATTTAATTCGCAGAGGACCAGGGAACAGTCACTGTGCGTGTATGTTTGTGTGTGTGTGTGTGTGATTCATCTTGGCAGTCAGTTAATCAGCATCCCTCTGATCATCTCACCACAAGAGGTCAATCCTCATTAAAACATGAAGGAATTACACTCTTTTTTGGGGTCTTTTTTAATTCAATGATCCTATTTGAATTTGCCATTAAGAATGAAATTGTTTGTATTATGACGCTGATATCGGCTTTAACAAGTCACTGACAGGCGGAAACGAGCGAAATGATCAATTCACAGTTGCATACGCGGTTCAAGCCCTAATTGTGTCACGTCGGGACAAAATGCTCACTTCTGGATTTAGCCGCGCTAAATCCAGAAGTGCGGAGATGAGGGCTGTCTGCGTAAGAAGGAATCAACAGTGCTGCTAACCGTCACCTGCTGGGGTTAACCCTGCAGTTGCCATCACATTCGGAGTATAGATGAAACACAATGGCAGATGAGCCTTTCATTCTCACACCAGCTATCGCAGCCTTTCTGTCAGCCGTGCAAAATTGCGTGTGTGCGTGCGTGTGTGTGTGCGTGTGTGTTTGTACAGGAGTGCATGCATCGTAGACATATTTCCCCCCTCTAATTAGCACAAGGGAGTCCTGGGGGCAATCAGAGGCGAGGTTAATGAGAGGGGGAGAGAGCGGAAGAGACGAGGTAGGGGTGCGGTGCGTAACGTGCACCATGCTGCACTGAAGCTACAGTATAATACACCCATCTTATCACGTTGTCACCCTAAAGGGGAATCATCCTCATGGCACCCACATTGATGTTCGAGCCCGTGACATTTCACATGTGTGTGCGTGCGAGCGGCTGAGCGAGAGTTCCTGTGTCCGCGCCCTGGTGATTCCTTCCACCCATTTGTATCCCTCCCTTCACATCTCTCTCTCTCTGGAAGGCCCAGATGTGACAGCATGTTTCCCATATCAGAGACGATTGGTACGCTGGGAGAGAACAAAAAGAAAAAAGAGAGAGGGAGAGAGACGGGGGCTGCCACAGTGGTCTTGGCATCTGTCTGTTCTCAACTGGTGTGCGGCAATGCTGGTGGGAGAAAAGCACACTCCACTCCGCCAGATGTCATTGCCCAGGCGGCGTGAGCACTGAGTCGCACGGCGAAGCAGAATCACCGGCTCGCCTCATCCTCGCACTTTAATGAAGATGATTTTGACTTCATATTGCAAAAAAGAAAGAATGAAATATCATTTTCATTTATTTTAAAATATCCCCCGGGTCGATGAAGTCTTTGTCAGATGGTGGCGGAGTTGGCTGACTACACTTCTGTGATCCTCCCCAAACTTCTGCCACACATGCTCTCCACATGGATTGGCATAGCACTGAATAGTAGCTGACTCTGTGCCGTTTAGAGGATCACTCAATTTGTCTTAATTTGTATCTCAACATGTTTAAACCAGAGAGTATTCTTCCACAAATGGACAATTTGTGTATTTTTGCTTTCATTTTAAGGTCATAAAAGATTTGAGTCTTTCTTTTGTTAAAAACAGACTAAATTTGAGAAATGTAATTTTATCAATCAAATCATGGATTTGGTCAATTATTATATTAGCCTGACTTCTTTTTAAGTATAAGTATTTAAGTATAGAACATTTTCTTTTTTCTTTGTGTGTGTGTGTGTGTGTGTGTGTGTGTTTCAGCATCATATTCCAGTCCAGTGGCCCATACACACACACACAGACACACACGCTCTCTGTAAATAGTTGACCTGCTGTGCACGGAGGAAGCGTATCAGGAATGGTGGCTCATGTGGCTGTCACAGAGAAAAGAGGATCCTGCATTATTAAAAGGAGTGCTGCCATTAGAGACATTTATACAGTAGAATGACTCGATCACATTATAGCACAGATACACACACTCACACACCGAGGCTCACACAAGCACACACACACACACATTCAGACACACACTTGGGCCTTGAAGCTCAGGTTACGCTTAATATTCTTTTCAGTAACAAAATGACAGGGATTATAGCTGATGTCGGACACACTGGTTTCAGAGATCTTGAGGTTTTGCTGGTGACTCTGTATCACGTTATCAGAGTTGTATTACAGTTTCCCTTCTTTTCACACTCTTGCACCACTGTCAAAACAAGACCTAAGGGTCACATCCATCCAAGCAAAACAGTGATTATATTTAGAGATTAAAGATACTGGCTTCAAATGTACTTCGCATTTTTTTTTTGGTCTGTCACTATATTTCATGTCACACGGGGAATACAAGTAATTTTCTCCCACGAGTCAGTGCAGAGCTACCTTTCCCCCCACGCCTCGGCTTGCTTTTGTACCTCTCACCCGTTAACAATAATGCTCGGGGCAAGCACAGATGTAAGAAGTAACAGCTACGCTGCGAGAAGAAAAGATGAGCGGAAAAAAAAGATAGAAGATGAGAGAAAGGGAAACAGACGGGTAACGCTGCTCACAAGCATCACTTGTCAATTTACAGCCGTTGCTCCCTGAACCGCACCGTATAAATTTCCAGAGTGACATCCGTTTCTACTGCTTCCAAGCCGATTCGGGCCTCGTCCCACCAGATCTCCTCCCCAGACACATACTTGGAAACCTTAAGTACAGACATTGTGCCAGATGTAGTCTGCCTTTACTTTTTATTTATTATTTTTCTCAGGTTTTGAAATGTTGACTTTTTTCTGTGTTGGAATCACTATGGGGGGAATGAGAATGGATGGGGTAATGTCTCAGAGGATTGCTGCTCTCGCGTATTTGATGTGGCCGCTGCCATGCACACAGTTCACATGTGTGCACACGTTTAGTCACACGCATCCATAAGGGCACACACACAAAAAAGAGTGTATGACAGTAAATCATGGTTGTGGTGTGTGTGTGAGTGGATTGAGGATGAAGAGAACGGCCAAAGAGCACCATGGGGATGTTGTGTATGCAATGTATAGAGAGACCGAGACATAGAGCAGGAGACACAGGGAGAGAGGAGCTTGGCACCGCTCATCTTTGAGTGATGACAGTTCTTCAGGGTTGGGACAAGGCCTCCCTTTAATCCCTCTATCCTTAGACATGAAAATGGAAGAAAGGGCCGAGAGGAGGGTGGCTGAGGGGACGCGGGAAGAAAACCTTTCGCTGAGTTTTTGTGCCAGATTGATTTTTACTTTATATCACTTTTATTTTAAGACAGACAATAAAACTCGCCCAACACGCACACGGCGGATGGCAAAAACAGGAATGAGTTGTGACTCACGCTGCAGATGACTTTTGTCTCGACTGGTTCAGTGCCAGCACACAGATTCTTCATCTCTTTCTGAAGCATCGACAAGGCTCCGAAACGAGAACATCCGACCCAGCGCGAGGCCGTCTTAAAATGACATCCATGTTAAAATAGCTCTAATGACTTGTCTCAAACTTCTATGAAACAAGGGGTAGGCTTCATAGCTCAGAGTGGAATCTGCAAAGAAAACACAGCCTCTGAGGAGTATGAGCACCGGCGCTTGCACTAATACAAGATTGCATTATAACTGCAACACCTGTTTCAACTTAAAAAGTAGAGGCCAGTAGCGAGATTAGCAAAACATGCCCATAAAGGGAGAAGGTGGCTGGGCCTACGCTCTGATAACAACAGGAGGAAAAAAAAAACTGCCTCAGTGCTGCATTTATTTTCAAAGAGCTGAAGGAACTGATGTGGTCATAATGCTGAGGAATTCATTCCACCGCTACACAAAGGCAAAGTGCTGTCACTCAGCCAGAGAAAAGTGCATGAAACGCTCTATTTTTAGCTTTCGAATCATACTGTGTTGAAAAGGGACTGATTATGAGTTGAATACGGAACCTGTACGAAAAACTCTTAAAACATGAATAAATGACAAGTCGAGTCATTCATGTCACTGCTGACCAACTTTTACAACTCCGGCCTCGAGGTTTTAAAGCTAATAAACAGGCAATGAGATTTCACCTCCCTCAACAGGCAGATCGTGTATTTTCTGTAATGGCTATAAGGCTAAAGATAACACT
The DNA here is from genome assembly GCF_022539355.2 of Hippoglossus stenolepis. NCBI lineage: Eukaryota > Metazoa > Chordata > Actinopteri > Pleuronectiformes > Pleuronectidae > Hippoglossus > Hippoglossus stenolepis. Next base: position 20,442,734 of record NC_061484.1, read on the forward strand.
ATGGGAATTTCAGTGAGCAATTGAGACATGTTCGGCGTTCAGACCTGGGAATTGGGGGAATCAATGGAACCTGAAGACATTCCTCTCCGGAGGGACACTGGTGTACAGCTCACCGTGCTAAGGAGACTTGATCTTGGAATGATCCCAGGAATTTCACCACAGTAATTAGGTTTGTCAGCTTCGGCAAAGTGGGAAAAACGCTTTGTACTGTGTCACCTCAGCAGGTTGGGATTTTTGTCAGGGATCAAGATGGAGACAGCACACCCCATACCTAAGTAGGCCGCACTGCTTGACAAAGGTGTGATACAACGGTGAATGTGAGACGCCGCTGCTGACAAAGTCATTGTCAAATTGTCAGCGCCCTTTGGCACATTGTTCAGTGACTTGCTGTGATTATATTGTCAGATAACTTTGGAATCTACGCGCTGTGGCGGCTGGTGGCAACGATCCTGACAGGAAGTCGGTGTGAGGAGTTTAGCACCTCATGCTCAGATTGGCAGTCTCCTGTTATGCAGTTAGCGGTGGCTTGTGCAACACTGGCGAATGGTGGTGACACGTGGGACTCCGCTCTGCAACTGGCACTGCATGAACACAAACAGGGCTGCACACACACACACACAGCCACGCGACCGCGGCCTCCCAGTAATAGCTTTGTACCTCTCGGGGCCCTGTGCTGCGCGTTCCTGCTCTTATCTTTGTTTATGTGGAGGCTAGATCATCATGTACGAGTGTGTGTGTGAGTGCCTGTGCGCAGACTCTTGCAATAAGGTTGTTTAAAGTGCATAAGTGAGTAAGAATGCAAGTGTGTGTGTGTGTGTGTGTGTGTGTGCGCCGAGGAGGTGATAAGGCAGAGCCTGGCACCAAAGCGGCAGTTGGCATCAAGCCTTAGATCCTGAAGATGAGAGAGAGAGTAATACTTGGCTGTGTGTGAACGTCCACACACACACACACACACAGAGGTTAGGAGGAGAGCATGCCACAATCACCGGTACATGAGCCTACGCCTGCATGTGTGTATGCTCACTGAGGTCAGTCACCTGTAGCAGTTTATTGATCCTCCCTCTGCAGAAAGCCCTGTTGTCTTTGTCGATTACTGTGTTCTCCTTCCACCACACACACACAAACACAGTTCCAACGTAGGGTCGTGGGATGCTATAACTTCGCTCTGCGTCTCCTACAAAAAAAAATCCAGGACTATAAAAGTCTTAGAAATGCCACTGGCAGGCCGAGCAGGGAGTGCTGGGAACTCGTGCATCATCGAGGGCTAAACCATCATTTCTGGTGACCCTATATCATATCCTGTCTACGCCTGCGGCACTCAACCCACAGAGAGCAGTGTGCCAGTGACAGCACGGCTCACTTGGTGGTCCCAGCACTCAGCCACTTACCCATTTAATAAGACAGTCTTTAAGAGGACGGAGCCAAACATATGCACGGCGCTGGTGGAGATTTTTCCTTTTTTCCCCAACTTTTACAAGAGCCCTTTTTGTAGGAGGCCCAGGGGCTGGCATTTACCAAGGCTGCGTGTGTGTGTGTGTGTGTGTCTGTGTTTGTGTGTGTGTGTGTGTGTATCCATTTATTATCCATTTATTACTACTATTAGTCCCCCTTTCTTTCTCCCTCTCTCTCTCTCACTCTCCTTCACCTTAGTGAAATTCTAATAAACAATCAGGGTAGCACCATGCTGAGAGGCCCTGTAATGGGCTCCTAATTAGCCACTCCAAACACAGAGAGCGGCTGCTTCACGCCTCGTTTTCTGCACTCATCTGCGCAAAACTGGATGAATTGATTCCATTTGCTCGCCACTTAATGCACTGATTGTTTATTGGCGTGGCCCGGGAATAAAAACAAACAAACACAGAAAAAATGTCTCCAAGCCCGCAGCGCCGGCTAATACTAATCACCATTAAAAAACGGCCTGACCTACAATGGAATTCAACTGACTTTGAAGTTTCTTGGGTGCACGGCTTTGCTCTCACTCCGAGGCTTCATCACTACCTCCTCCTCCTCCTCCTCCAGCATCTCGGTCCACCTCTCCTGTCCGAGGTGAACTGAAGCTGGACCAATTGGTAGAGGAGAGGCAGTTTCTTTCTTTAGACCAGAGACAGAGGGAGAGAGAGAGTGAGGATCGGTGGAGGACGGGGGGGGGGTGTAGTCATCACCTCCTCCTCACAGGTCATCCTGCTTAATAAAAGCACTCATGCACAACACGTCAGAGAGAAAGAGGATAACGGAAGTGGACCAGAGGCAAAAGGGGGGGGCTTCACAACAAGCCAGTGAGCTGGTGAGGCCCCCTCCCCCAGAATAAAAGCCTGTTTAAAATATAGATTAATTTAAGTCTAAACTGAGGAGCTCCATTATGTTTCAGCAACCGTCCCAGGTTGTTTTGTATTCTGGGGTGGATTCCGCAGGTGTCTCTGCACTGGCGCCGGTTCACGATGGGGTCAGCGAATCTTTTCAAACCGCTACCGCACAACCCGGAGGTACAGTGCAGACTGTGTCCGTCTGCCAGTGACACCACAGCATCACGTAGGAACACAGGAAGTCAAACACAGCTGGAGACAAACAAGGCGGTGGTAGACGCCATGCAAAACACGGCCACAGCAGTCACCGGTGTGCGGGTCACCAGCGTCTGTGCGTGTGTGTGTGAGGTCCTTCAGTTGTGTGTCACGCTCCTCTGCCTCCACCAGTCTGCCGAGCTCATTTCCTCCACAGGCTGCCTCCCTGCTACTTTATGAGTGAGAGCTTCTACAGCTCTCACCTCAGGATACACTTCAGTGTCTAAATGTTTCCATTTGTGGGGGAAGTGACACACATTCGCTCACACCACAGGGCACCGACCCATAACTAACCATCGTGCATACAAGCAGCAGTGAATCATGAAAGTGATTGGTTAAAATTCTCACTGCTGGTATGTGGACGGGTTGGTGTATTTTCTGAGCTTGTGTGGGGCTGAGTGAGTGTTTGTGCACATTTTTGGGCTTCTCGAGCGGCATGTACACTTTCAGTGGTTATATTAAGCATCAGTCATAATGTGGGGGAGCAGTTCAGGACGTTTTACTATCGCTGCGCGTTATCATCTGCACAAGATTCCTACTTGTTTCTTTGTGTTGGAAACAGTTATTTATTCTGTCTGTCTACAACTGCTGCGAGTGCCTACAGTCCCAAATTACCACTTATACTACACCAGTGATTTCCACCGCACTCCAAACAATTCAGCGCGACAATCAATGCGGGACTAGAATCTCTCGTGCCGATCGATACGGTGGGAGACTGCTCGACAAACCAGCGCGGCACGAGATCAACACCTTCCCTCGCCGTCATTAGTGTCGCTGACCTTGAAGTAAAATTCAATTTCCCTCTGCAACAACACTCCCCCCCCATAGCCCCCTGAAGCCACTTCAGAATTCAGAAGCCATTTCCTTTTCCCAGTGTGGGCAAGACAGGATATTATAACTTATGAAAAGGGATATATGAAGGGATGCCGACAGATAGAGAGGGATTCTGTTTAAGGAGGTAATTATTACTCTGCCCTCTTTGAAAAAGTAAAAGGGGGCAGATCCTGGCTGAGGTAAATAAAAAATCCTGGTAAGCCGGCTGACAGATTCTCTGTTTCAATTAGGGTGTGCAGCTGACTATGAGAACATCGGCAGCCACACCGGGGCGGCAGCAGGGACCTGTTGAGGGGGAAACCTCCCCGGGCATGGACACTGGCTAAAAAGAGAAAGGCAAATGTGCAGTGAGAGAACCAGAGATCCCATTACACTGATCAGTATGGCGCATATCACATGGAGCGAGCGAGGAGACGGGAGGAACAGGGTGTTCAGAGGGGATGGGGAGTGAGCGTGTGCCCCATTAACACAGGCAGAATATTCCTTTTTATTCTAATTATGACATGCCAGTGGAAGTTACAAGGGAGGAGAAGAGCACTGGTGGCCCCTTTTCTTCACTTAGATTTGGAGACGCCGCAAGGTAGACAGGGATAGCTGCTTCTCTCAGATATAATTGAAACTGAGTAGAAAGGAGTGTGTGTGATTTGTGTGTGTGTGTGTGTGTGTGTGTGTGTGTGTTGGGGTGTGATGAGGGCCATGGGAAGAGATGCAGCCAGTGAATCAAACCAGCATCTCGGGCAAAGCTGCAGGATTGGCCACTAGGCTTTGAAGTCGGCCTTATCGTGGGGATTTAAGGGGGAAACGGATAAGAAGGTGGCGCTCGTATAACGGTGTGTGCTGAGGGTAGTTAGATCAATCCCCTACTGGGATCCCGTGGGAGTCCCTAGACCTGACCATGTATGTTAAACATATCATTTTCACTTCCCATGTTTGCCCTGCACAGCATGTGAACTCCCCATCATATTTGATTAGAGTATCCCTCCATATACACACACACACACACACACACACTTCTCACTCCCATATGGAATATTCATGATCTTTAAATTTGACCGTATACGAGGTTACCCCCATAACATTTTGAAATATACATGTGGCCACCAAGCATGTAATGGATGCACGAAAGGGATTTTCAATCGTGGTGTAATTACTTAAATGTCTCTGGAGAAGAAGTTTTTTTTATTTGTATCACTTTGATTGATACAGCATCTCTGATCCTATGCTACAGTACATGGGCTGCTAGTACAGGCCCACTCAGTATAATGTAACATCCAAGATTGTACTGCAGGAAATTATGACTCCTTGGTTTGTGTGTGTTTTACGTCATGTGAAGCAGGTAAAAAACGAGTTAAACCACAGAGAGAAAGAAAGGAGAGCACATCTATCAACAATCAACCATAATATAAAGGTAAATAATACAACCAGGCAGCACAGACCTGTTCATAACAGCTAAGACCAGTGTACACACACTGAGGAAACACCCTTAAGAGGGGATAGAGGAGACAGAGGTGGAGACAAGTCGAGCTGTGAGACGGTGAAAATGACAGAACGTAGAAAATACAAGGAAGAGATTGATGACATCCGAAGCTAAGATTGTGTAAAACAATGACAAAGGGAATTTTGTCATGTTTGTCATTGCTGTATAGTTCTGATGTTACACTGGGAAAATACCTCTGATGTTACTCTGTGAAAACCATCTGGCGAAACGGCTTCACGGAGCCAAGAAACAAGAAAATGATTAACCCCCAAAAATCACCTTTTGTCTTTAAGAGCATTTTTCTTCCAAACCTCCACTCGACACCATGATCAAAGGTGTATACGAGTACATAAAAGCACACAGACACACAGCTTTAATTGCAGTATGTTTAAGTATTTTTACCCCCTCAATTTTAAACTTGCAGCGGCTTGTGAGGCCTTGTTGGATATATGGCAAAATTCATACTACCATCCAAATCCAATATAAGGGGAATTATTTCCCAAATTCCAGCATACAGTGTAACCTGCTCATAACCTTGCTTCTCCAGCTTGAATTCATTTTGAAGCTCGGGGGTCAGGACTCACGAGCGAGGGACGGAGGATTTGGCATGGGCAGAACTTGTGTAAGGATCTGGCTGGGAGCTCCGCGAGCTGTGAGAAAAGTGACAGCGCAGAGGTTTGTGCTTTCTGCAAAAAAATTAAAAGCATTTTTAACGCTGATATACTGCATGCGGGATTCAATATTTCTTGCTGATAAAGCTGTGTTTTCTTTAATATAAAATTATGTTATCAAAAGGTAAGGTTTTAATGCTTCGCTGATAATGCTGTTCTACCTTTCTCTGACTGATCCTCTAATCTGAAATCACATCCTTTTATCTCCAGCTTACCTCGAAGTGAGCGATTGAGAATGAGAAGGGAGAAGACACCCTTAAGAGCACGAGGGAGGACAGTGTGTGTGTGTGTGTGTGTGTGTGTGTGTGTGTGTGTGTGTGTGTGTGTGTGTGTGTGTGTGTGTGTGTGTGTGTGTGCAGGGGTAGGAGGGGTGCGGGTGTGCGGAGGGGGTAAGAATCACCTTGATTCAGTACACCGGCCCTCTTTGAAGTGTTTGGAGCCCAGCACGGCCAGCACAGAGCCAACCGTAAGCCTTCCAGCAAAAACCGAGCCTGACCTCCCCACCAAATCATAACCATATGAACGTAAGAATTTCCACCTTAGGAGAATGCTTTCTCCCCCGTCCATCTCCCAGGGTGAGACATTAAGTAGTGATAACAGAAAACAGGTTCTGAAAAGAGGGGGAGGCGCTGGGAGGTGATGGAGGGTGGAGAGGAGGACAGGAGGAAAATAGAGGTTACAAGTGTGCCGCATGGAGGAGACTGGGGAAGGGGATTGTGTCCAAAAAATGTTGTTGCGCCGAGCCCGACTACCTAAAATGGAAGTTTCTCAGGCGAGGATCAAGAGATATGGTGACCTTCACAGTTGACAGAGTGAGAGACAGAAAGCGGAGAAAGGGAGTGCAGTGAGGGAGAGGAAGGGGGGGAGAAAAAAGAAAAGACAGAAATTTTGAAATGTGACTCTAACTCAATAAATACCATTGTAAACCACTATAGAGGAGCCAAGTGGTACCTTCACGACGGCCTCAGGACCCACCTGCAACTGGAAATGGTTTCCTGTCTTACACAAACACTGTTGCACCCTAATCCATGTAATTACATCTCATATTCCACATGTGTAAGTACACATGTACAACATTACAGTCACATGTTTTTTTTCTAAATAAGAGCACAGGCCCCCTGGGGCCATTAAACACGCCAAGAAACTACCTCCAACTGTTATGCTCATTAACAACATACAGTATTTACCAAATAAGTAGAGGCATAACAAAAAACTTTACTCCCATTAATAACATAAAACACGCTCATGTGCATGTGCCCCTGAAACAAAGCCTTGTGCTGGAGGGCCGTTCGGGGTAGACGAGTGTGATTTTTGTGGCTGTGTATGTGCCTGATAGTTTGAATAAGAATTCCTCAGAGTGTGTGAGCAATTAGGGTTAAGACTGTTTGTGTGTGTACTGTGTGTGTGTACTGTGTGTGTGTGTGGTTGCGTGGCGGCGGTGGGGGTTGTTAGCGGTTCCATCTGGGTCTCCTGGAAGCCGTGTGGAGTCAGGAAAACCACATCTCATAAAAGCGGAGGCAGCCCAATGTTCTACAAGGACAGAACATTACTGAGAATGTCGCTCAGGAAAACCCTGGGCTTTGGCCCACATGTTGGCTGCAGCGGCTGCAGCCTATCTCTCTCTCTCCATCTCTTTCCACTCGTTCACCCCCTCTCTCGACTTATTTTTCACTTGGTAAGGGATAAGAGAGAGGAAGACAAAATAGACAGTGTGGAGTGTGGGAGACAGAGGCCCGAGACAGAGAAGCCAGTACTGATAGCAATTCCATCTGTCGGTATCGAACAGAGGAGTGAGCAGTGACAGGCTGTGGGATGGGGTGGGGTTGGGGGGGGGGTGGGGGGGGCATCTGGTGCACGTTGGCCGTGGGTCTGTCTGGAATCAACCATGGGAGAGGAACGGGGAGAGGGATGAGTAGAAAGAGAGAGGAGAGGATGAAGGGCTGAGGAGAGGAGAAGGTAAAAGTCCTGCCAAAGCGAAGGGCAGAGAGGTCTGGCAAACAGAGAGATGTGTCTGTGTTGTTCACATATTGCCTTGGATTGAAATTGAAGTCGGCAGGATAGGATAGGATAGGAGCGCAATAGAGAGATATAAAGCAGAGTAAAGGGCAGAAAAAATATTACCCACAGAGATGAACACTTTCAGGTGTCACTATCAGATGAAAATGTCATGGCTGTAATTTGCTCTGCGGGAAATAAGGGTTTCTCTGATTCAGACTCCATTTTTAAAATGATAAGATGTTAAAAGAAATTAAAGAAATGCAAGTTTCTTTGTTCATGAAAGTTCACAGTTATCTGTCAAAAGAAAAACGCAACTTCCTGCTACTTGTGATTTATTACCTCGGTTTATAGTTTCATCTGCATGTATCTGTTATTTAGCAGCATTACGCAAAACGACTTGATGAATTACCACGAAACTTGGTGGGACGATGTGGGATGGGTCAGGGGACAACTTATTACATTTTTGTGCTGATCCAAGAATTTATTTTCACTTTCTTTAACATTGCGTTTTTCATTTCTCAGAGAATAATTCATGGCTCTTGATGAAAGAGAAGTCAGGAGATTGATATTTGGTGCAAATCCAAATCAAACTACGGAATTTAAACATGGTATCATAAGTCATAAGTCTTGCCTTGGCGCAGGCGTGCACTGTACTCAGTGCCATTCTGGTTGTTTTTAGTTTTATCTAAGAAAATGCCAAATTTTCAATGAATGATTTAATAATCAATCTAAACGTATAACACATGTTAACTAGATCGTGAGCTGAAACGATTCAAAGGAACAAAAAGAGCAGCAAGATCTTAAAACACCTTTTGCTAAAGCTGTCTGAAATTCAGGAGAATCACCTTATGGAATATTTCCCAACCCACACAAGCCAGCAGGTGGTAAAGCATGTTGTAAAGGTGATTTTTTAAATGCGTTAAATTACTTTAAAACTGAAACTCTTGTACATGTAGAAGCAGTGACATTCTCCCCTGTCTTGTTTAACTTTCCTTTTTTCTATGAATGTGTGTTTTTGAACTGTGTTTGATGGCACACAAGTTGAGGGTCAAGCTACAAATGATTTCATGACGAATGATAACGAGGGAGAGAGAAACCATCAGTCATTTTAATCATTATCGATGTCATGCATTATTCCTCTCATTTACAAATCAAAATTCCAACCACGTGAAAAGCCATTGAGCTTTTAATAACATGGATTCCTTTCTTCAGGTTAATGAGCCTAAATGGCAAAGTGTATACGCACATTTAGTCGCACCTTTATGATGTATTTACTTATGTACTCAATTACAGGGCGGAAGCAGGAGGGTAAAGTTTATCTCTTCTTCGAACTAAAAAGCTATGATGGCGTCTTTGTGCTGTTATTTTACTGCAGAGAACATGAGGTCAGTCTCTAACCGTCATTACAGACATTACAGTAATGATAGATGCATCGATGCTGATGTGATATAATCGTGAATGTAAGCAGGATGGCGACGAGACAACACCCGACACCTATTTGCTATGAATGAACACTCGGGTGATTGTAGTTCGTGCAACATCAATGTGTACGTTAAGTATGTAGGTGTTTGGCTCGCTCCTGCCGAGGAGGAGCAGGTGAGCTCTGTGAGAGCTCTGCGAAATATATCCTCACTGGGAGAGGATCCACCCAGATGAGCTTTGGTGAAGCTCTAGAGCCGCAGCACGGTGCAAGGTGGAGGCAGCACGTACACACACACACACACACACACTCACACACACACACACACACACACACACAATTTACAGCCTCGAGATTACAGAGGAAAAAAAACTTAAGGACAAAAGTGTTTTTTTCCCAGGTGCACGTGTCTGTGTGCAAGCGTGAGCTCCATAAATGAGATCACAAGATCATAAGTGAGAATGAGACGAGAGCTGAGCCGTGATTAAAGGTGACCGACGCCTCAGCTGCACGACAGGTCAGTGTGTGCAACACTAACATTCATTAGAGAACAGCCTCATGAAGAGAGAGGTCATAATTCAGGATCTTTACAAACGTAGCCGTCTGTTTGTCATATTTTTCCCCAATAGAATGTGTTGGTCTGAGAAGAGGAAGCTGTGTTTGTTGGAATATAAGTGTGTGTGTGTGTGTGTGTGTTTTCCCTCCTCCTGCGCTGCATACATTCAGTGGTCAGGCATCAGAGGAGCTGCAGGTATACTCTGTCAGCTCGGTGCCCTGAGCTCTCTGACGCATCACTGACACCCATGCACACTGACACCCATCACACACAGTGCACCAAACACACCGGATGGATTTCTCTCCGTATCCTGAGTGTACCTGGTTATCGTCATACATTGTGACGTGCAGGCAGGGACGAGGAAAGAGGTGAGATGAGTGAATAAGGGTCGAAAAACACACAGAGCCATATTTGTAAGTTAACCTTGAAAGAAAATGTAAAATCTATGATAAACGGTGGCTTCATTACAACATAGTTTTAATAGTGTGTGTATTTGCAGGTTATTTATGGCAATTTGTAAAATATTTAATTAAAGTAGAAATCAACATGCCTTCTCCTGTGGCCTCGAAACTTTATATTCAAATCCTAAATCAGTTCGAGCGAGTGTTTGAAAGCCTGTCTGTTGGAATTACGTTAAAGTAATTTGTCTTCAAATAATGTCCCCTGACATCAGAATCAAAAAGACAACGTATTATCTCTCAGTTCCAACACCGTTCTGCTCATTTTATCTCTCACTTAGCGCAGCGTAGCGGCGGTGGAACACGCCCCGGCACAAAGCGTTGCCCGGAGGCTCGGCGAAGATGATTGAATTTCATAGCTACTTACAGGCTAATAGGGCCATACAATGATTACTTACTGTCCTTAAGTGATTGGCTGCTTCTGCGCGGCCGCGGCCCCTTTGAAGCCCTTCTGAGAAGATCTGGAGGATTTAGCCAGTAGCGTGACATGAGGCTGAGCGGTTGAGCAACGGTGTTCCCAACAGCTGACTATTAGAACCAGCTGATAAAAACACAGAGGCTACGACGATGGGAACCTCAGTGCTCCGAGGGTTACTTAACACCAGGCTTTCTCACACTGCAGATTTAGAGAGTTTACTGAGATTAGATGTATTCTGTAAAAGCTGAATCAGCTGATCAATGACTGAAAATTAATCTGCAACAATTTTGATTATTCATTACATATTTCATTTGTTGTATGAAGCAAAAAATGCAAATATTCAGCTTTTCAAATGTGAAGATTTGCTTCTTTTCTTTGTTTAATATTGTTTTAAAGTAAATATATTCAGTTTTATTTAATCTTGGCCAAACAAATGCAAAAATATTTGGAGATTTACACTCCAGGCCACTGAGGACCATGTTTTACTATTTATTTGAAATTTGTTAAACAAAACAATTATTAGATTTTGTGAAAAATGCAAAACAGAGGAGCTTTTTTTGGTCTAATTCAAAAATGAAAATAATCTGTGTTTGAATTATTTTTATTTTGTCTTTAAAAAGAAAAATTCAAAATATTTTTAATGAAAGAATGCTTACATAAATATTTTTATATTGCTAGATTACAAATAAAGTCTCTCTGCAGTTCTTTTATTATATTATTACTTCTTTACACTAATTTGCCAGATTTACATTTACCTTGTATATTTTCCTCTCGGTTTGTAAAATACAAAAACACGCATGGAGATGTATATAACTGGAGGGTTATTATTGATTTTTGCGAGTGTGTGCGTGTGTGCGTGCGTGTGCGTGTGCGTGTGCGTGTAGCGTGTTCGTTCTTCACCAGAAGGCGACTGAATCTGTGAGCGCTTTACTCACAGAAGCTGTTTCCACATACAAACCACCCTCTCCTCACCATGATGTTCCACTTACACTCTTGGAACACCAAACCATACATGCATACAGATAAGCACATGTGCACGCATGCACACACACTATACACACATACACACGCGCGCACACACAGAGTTAACCACATGCACATGTTCACTCGTGCTTAACTAATTCATACAGGAACACTTTGGTTTGGGTTTCAACACCAAAACCTCCGTACCTTTGATTGAGAAATGTGTCTGACTGCAATTATATGGGAGGGAGGGATGGAGAGAGGAAACGCACCACGGTGGTTTTATAGTTTGCTGGCGTGACATTTTTCTCCCCCCTTATTTTTTTTAATTCTTTTCCTTTTTCCAGCAGAGGGGCATAGTGTTGACAGGGCAGGAAAAGGGGGCAGACTGAAGTCGAAGTAACAGCAGGGAAAATGAGAGGAAAATGGATGAGCAATGGGACTGAAAGTGGCCTAGATTGTCACTGTTGTGCTTTTGATCAATACCTCTCAAAATAACTGCAGAGCCAAAGAAATTAGCAGATACTCTCGGTGAGATAGTCGAGGTAGTGATGGTGAAGATTGCAGAACGAATACAGAAGCGTGTGTGCATTTGTGTGTAAGCAGGGAGGAAGCAGTGTTAATATCTGGTCTTGACATTTACACTAAACCCACATGATGCTTTACATGTGTTAGAATGCGTGTGTGTTGCCGACCTGGAGTATGTAGCCCCTGACGTAGTCTCGGAGGGTCCAGCCCAGGCCGTGCAGGATGTGCAGCACCTCCTCCTGCTTGAGCACGGAGAAGAGGCGGTCGAGGAGGATCTTGAGTCTGACGGGCACGGCCTGGGTGCCGTACAGCATCAGGCTGCTGATGTCGAACACCACGTTGGACTGAACGATCTCCACCTGGGTCGGGTGGTAGAGGTGCTGGGTGCTGAGCTTGTCCAGAGCTGCGTAAAACGATCGGGTGACAAAGGGAAGGAAGACAAGAAAACAGACGAGAGAGAGAGAGAGAGAGAGAGGGAGAGGGAGAGAGAGGGGAACGGTTAATGACTATCAAGTTTCTCTCGCTCTCGTCTCAAATTTTCCTCGGGACGCTCCTGCACAGTCAGCACTAGCTGATAATAACATACTGTATCTATCAGATAAATGCAATGGCATTAATGTAATTATCTGCCATTCTTTCTATTTAATCTAATCTCCTGCTCTTTCACATTTACGCTGCTCTTGCATCTCCGTTTTTTATTTTCCTCCTCTGTCTCCTTCTCCACCTGACCTGCACTCGACCTGCATTACACTCTCTTTTGTCTCGGACCTTCATTATTTCTCTCTCTGAGCAGACCTGCGTTTCTTATTGCAATACTTCACATCTTATTTCTTTGTATCCAGTAATCAGGTGTCATGCACCAAGAAGGCAAGAGTCTCATTTTAAGTTCTGCAGTGCTCTTATCTACACTTATATGCTTTATCATGCCTTTTATAATAACCTTGAGCAAAATACTTACAAATCCTTTGTAAATTCCTGGATAATTGACACACTAGACATTAGTTCAACTCGTGTTTAATTTCATTGAGAGACACTGTGTTGTATTTCCATCTGTTATGAGCTATGACTGGGTTAAATATTAATTTAACCCAGGGAAAATAAAGAAAACATGGAAGTCAGTTATTTTTTCCTCCCTGAGTGATATCTCTCAGGATGCACAACAACCTCCAGCAACCTGTGTGTTGCCTGGGGGGCGAGACTCGGGCCAAAAAAAAAACAAATGCTCGCTGCTCATAAAGCTTAATAGTGAGCAAAGCATAGCGTGAGTTACTGCCGCCTCTAACGCAGCCTCAGTCACCTCTTCCTCCTCTTCTGGCTGTCTGGGCGACACCTGGTCCTTTCTCTCACTTCCTCTCCCTTTCAATCCTTCTCTCTTCCCTTACCTCATACCTCCATCTGCCCCCTCCCCCTCCCCTCCTCTCCCCCTGCCTGTCTGGGTGACACCTGGTTGGGTCTCTCTCCCTCTCTCTCCCTCTCTCTCCCTCTCTCTCTCTGATGCTGGGACGGCTCTTTCCTGCTGACGAGGTCTTTGCCTGACAACGCAGCGCAGCCAGACACGAACATAATAAAAAATGAAGAACTACTTGTCAGAGTCCCTGCCAATGCCGACATGAAATGAAAAGTGGGGGAGAGAAGAGATCGGTGCCTGACAGTTCAGAGGGAGAGATTAAAAAGTAGTCAATGGGGTCCTGTGCGATCCGCTGAAGGGCCCGTGGCCCGCTCTTGTGCGGACTCAGGCCAAACAGGTGTTTTCTTTTATCTTTTCCCCCCCTCCTCCTTCTCTTTGTACTTTCTTGCCTCCTCTCCATTTTTCTTATACCCGTGTGAAAAACTCATGAGGTGTGGTCCCTCGCTTAGTCTCTCAGTCTTGTGGTTATGATTTGTTTTTGATCTGAGGTGCAAAAACAAGACTTTGAAATCAGCACAAAAACACAGACGCAAAAGAAAAACAGCAAAGTTGCTTCTCCTGTTTTGGATTTCAGAATCTGTATTCTGTAGTAAATAAAGATGGTTCTGAACAAATTGTAATTTTGAGAGATGTGGACGTGTCATGTCTCCGCAGCAAGAAGCAGCAGATTCATATGGAACAAAGTATTAAAACCATATTTGACTCCACCATCATCTTAACAGTAAAAACATTTCTTACCATGAGCTACCCAGCCGTGTTTGCACTGGTCACATGTCCGTAAGTGAATCTTGCCGGGCTGGAAACACTCACACGTGCAGTTCACCAGTGTGCAGCGAATGGCCTGTAGAGACACAGAGAGAGAGAGAGAGAAATCAACGTCAGTCACAGCTCAGGAAGGAGAGATGATGAGTCTTAGACAAGAGGAAGCGACAGCTCAGAGTTTAGGAGTCATAAACGAAAGAAGAGGCCGTCAGACTAATTAATGTTTTATGTAGGATAATGCAGAAGAGCAACTCAAAGTGTTTTGCTCTAACTGCTCCTTAAAAACATGACAATATTCTTACACAAAACAGCCGCAGTCGCAGCCAGTGCCAGAAAGAATAACTCTCAGCCCACAAATTTCCCAACTACTATTTCATCCCAGGGTGTGAATCGGCCGCTCCATACTGTAACTTCCCAGAGTTCATGTGAACCGACAAAGGACTTCCCTTCCTGAAAACATAGAACTGTAACTTGTTTTGACTGAGGCTCCATTACTCAACACTGGAGCTGCACTTAGTGTGACCTCGGAAAGCTTTTAGCTGTGAGAGGTTAAGTGTCCAGACTTGACGAGGGCAACTCGGTGCAGCGCGGTGCAGCATCGTCTGCTGTGGCTTACGCGCTCCGTAAAGCCGGCTGTCAAACACTTCAGGTAGAGATGTTTTCACGTTCGTCAAAACGGTAAAGAGATTGCACATCGTGGAGAAAAAAACGTATGATGCACGCAGAAACCCACACAGACGAATGATGCCCCGACACCCAAATGAGCGCAGCAGCTGCGAGCTGTAAATTTCACACCGACACCGCAGAAACAAGGAGTCAGAGTAAGAGGAGTGAAAAGGGAAAAAAGAGATTAGAAACATGAATCTTAATAGGCACTGGCATCCCTTTGTTTATCGGACATTTTTACATTATTAAGATGAATCGATGAATAAAGATATATTAACACTTTTGCAACTGTAGTTGGAGGAGGGGGAACTCACTCGGGGGAAAACAATATTGAAAACAACTTATCTTTGCTTTTCTAATCGAACGTTGTATTTCCTTAACAAACATGAAATCTTAAGAATACCAATAAAAAAACGAGTTAATAAGTTGGCTTAATAAACAGTTATTCCACGCTATGAGGATAATGTATTTCACATTTGGTGGAATAGGGTTTTGAGTCAGTGTTGAATGACACTGACTCAGTGTTTTTTCCCCCCAAGTGTTATTTCTTTAGGCTTCAAAGAAAGAAAAAAAAAATCTGTAATGACTGAAATTACAGATGAAAAAATCTCAGGAATGTGCGCGGGAGGAAATTAGGTGCAGTGTATAGTGGGTGACCGCTGTGAGAAGCTGCCATTTATTTCGATTTAGAGTAAATGCGAGGAAACTATCGGTAGGTCACAGACGAGAAGAAGTGACAAAGTGTCCTCACAGCTATCAGAGCCTGAGACTTTATGTATTTACGGTCTGCACTAAATATGCTATCCCCTTACTGTCTCGCTGTTATTTCCGACAATAAGGTGACACGGACACAAAGGGTCGTAGGTTGGAGTCCATGTCTGCACCAGTAACCTATTTCACAATGTTAGAAACTGTCAGTCAGCATTGACACGATTGACACACATCAGCCTCCATGTCCCACAGTGTGAGGGACGATTCACCGAACCCACCGCCATTCGTTCAATGTGGTGTCCAACAGCAGAAAACAACATTACCGAGCCTGAGGACGACACCAATAACCTGTAATCCACTGTATGAAAGTCAGCTCACTCATAATCTACTGAGAGACCATAAAATCTATGAGAACACTACACCCCCTAAGGTGTTTTAAACCAGATTAGTAACTGGAGGTGTCAAAGTGAACACGGGCTAATCCAAGATTAAACGCAAAATTACACCACTTCTAACCGTGTCACCTCTCTGTTTGACACCGAACGAGACAGGAGACGGAGATTATTCGACTTTACACCGTTTCTAAGCTCTCCAGGTGCGGGCTCGGCAATCCTCGCGGTGCGTGAGGATTACACGCCGTGTGTCAGACGGAGCGTGCGCACGTCATGCACTGAGCTGACGTTCTTATCCAGAGAACGGTGCAATCTGGGAGTTCAGTGTTCCTTCAGCTCAAGGACACTGAGGATGTGAACTCTCAGACTGGCAAACCTGCGACCTTTCAGATACGGGGTGAACTCTCTTGTCTGCTCCACTGTCCTGAGGTAACTTTAGCAGAAATAAGTCAAAGAACATTTATATTTAGAAATAACTGTGTTTTCTTGATTTAATATGATGTTTTTGAAGCAACATCCCTCTTCATGAAATTTGTTTTTTTCTTTGTCTTTCTTTCTTTTCTTTTTCTTTATCTTTTTTTTTTACCAGGCAGATCTAGATTTATATTTAAAGAAGCATCTATTCTCCTTTCATTCACTCTATTGTTAAACAATCATCAGTCGCTTCACTAATCACGTTGCACACTTTTGTCCTTTCCTTTGTGTGTCACTCCACCTTAAAGTACATTTTTAAGTGAATTCCTTGTCAGATTTCTTTTAGGGTTTTTTTGCCACAGAGGTTTTTTCCTTTTTATGTAACTCTTTATGCATAAGGATTTTTTGCAAACACTAATTGAGAGAATCCGGATTTAGCACAGTCATGTCACAGAACACAACCCCTTTCTCTAATTACCTCTGTGCGGCGGCGCTAAGAGCAGCAGACGGAAATAAACAAATGGAAATATCAAATGCACCTCTGCTGTTTACGAGCTGGGGTCTGACAGCTGACAAGATAGTTAAGGGGTGTCTAATACGGCAATTAAAGTGTGCCACTGTCTGCGGGGCTGCCGCTGTGACAAGGCGCCCTCTAATCACTGACTTATTACGCCGGCTAGAAGCACCTCTCATATCTGGCCCATTAAGCAGACAGCAGCATTAAGAAGCATTAAAGCAGCAAGCCCCTTCAACTGAGGAGGCACTGATGGGAGGAAAAGGGGAAGGGAGGGGATGGACTGCGCCTGTTATTTCTCCGGATTAATTTGTTCATTGTTCAACACTCAGTCAGGAGCGTGTTAGCGAAGGGTAACAGGAGAGATTTTTGAGATGTGACGGCATCAAAATGGATCATACGCAGTAAGATGAAAGATTACAGGCTCATTGTGGAGTTTTTAAGGGAGGGAGCAGATGTACGTGTCAAAAAATGGCCGTCACAAACAAGATCATGGAGGATGCGAGTTTGTGTGTGGCTTGTCAGTGGAAACAAGGCAGACAGAGTCATAAAGACTTGTACTCCTGATTGCCTTGTAATCCAAACTCTGTGCCTCTGGCCAGCGTGGATCTGGGTTGCGTTTGGCCGGGGTTTAAACTGCGTCTGGGCTGGGCCAGGTCAGGGACAAGCTCGGGCCTGGATCCCACCGCTACACACTCGCACATATTTGTCACAGCAGGCCGGGGGAGGAGGCTGTGTTATCTGTGGCCCGGGCCAGATACACAGCATTAGTCACTGTGCTAGCGTCTCGCCAGGGTTTCCTCTTTGGCTCGCAACTAAAGAAGGACGACGGTGAGGAAAAGGACAGAGGGGTGTGCATGAGCGAGTGTGTGTGTGTGTGAGTGTGTGTGAGAGTAAATCACCAGAAAAATGAGCAGCTAGAAAGTGAAAGCTGTGAGCGAGCAGGAAAAAAACCCCCCAATGGTGGAGCAATTAGACCCAGTCACTCTTTTACAGCTGCCGTGTTGCCTCTATGGTCAACAACTTAACCTATAGCTGTGTTCAGAAAGCATCATTTCCATCCCCTATCTGGCTCAAGTGCGTGCGTGTGTGTGTGTGTGTGTGTGTGTGTGTGTGTGTGTGTGTGCTGGGTTTTGTTTAGCTCGAGGCTTGATGTTTCATAGATGTTTTGCTTGGCTCGCGGTCCCTGTCCCAGCCCAATTGTATAAACACTGACAGTCAGCAATGGCCAGCATCAGACTGGGGAGGACTCTCAATTAAAAGGCCGTTAGTGGGACAGATGGACTGAAGAACTGCAGGAAAGACGAGCTGCGGAACAAGATGGCTTCAGTCTGGACTCTCGCAGTCGGTTCCAAGAGGATTTCAAACAGATTGACTGGGGGGAGACGGGCTACATGGCCGTTATGTGCAAGTCAGTCCACCAAGTCAAACCAAAAGGCACAGATAGAGGTCAACCAAGACACTGAATTGGCCTTTTTATGTCCCACGAAACCATAGAACAGCAGTGATCCTAAACTAATATCCTGTACAACTGAATTGCTACGCTGTCTCTTTTTTCTACAGTTGACGTTGTAACTATATGCCACAGAAAACACCGCTAAAACATCAGTTGCCTTGTCCCTTCCAGCCTCTGTATCCTCTCTAGACAGCTTACAATGGAAAGCCAAGTCAGACAGCTGCTGGATGCAGGCTGGGTATTGTTCCCCCTACTTTAATTGAAACCTTTACCATGTTCGACACACAGCCACAGACCACATTTCTTGTTTGGTGAGTTAAGCAAAAGCCGAGACTTAAATGAAAACCCCGTGTGTCCGCGCGCATCTGTGTGCATATGTGCGCCTCGTCTTCGCAGCAGCAGCTTCGGATTTAAATTTGTCTCTGCTTAGGGTCACTGTAAAACACTGGGAGCATCTTGTCCTCTCTTCCACCCACAAGATATTATCTCATCCATGAGTTAGCTGCTGAAATGCTGTCAATTTCCTGCCAGAAATGTGCGGCCAACGTGTGTAGGAAAAGAGGCACAGCAGCTTTGCGTGTCATAAAGCAGGCCCGGGCTCTGTCTGATAGATCAGGACTTCACGATGTCCATATTGGAAACAGGTGACAAATAAAACACGCCGAATAAAGAAAGGCTTTGTAGTCGGACACAGCACGCCACGAAAATACAGGGGAGCGAATACCTCGTGCCAAGGCTAATTTTTGCTTGTTTGATTTTATACATTATACATTTGACTTGAAACAGAGCTTTCTTGCCTCACAAAGTGGTACAAAATAAACAACGATTTATCACGTGTGCGCTGACTTCAGCTGAAAAACTCTGTGCAAGGGGGAAAACCGTAGTCAACAGAGAAAGTCGAGCGTCTTCCCTCTGAAATCCCCACAGTGTAGAAGCCCGTCCCGCATGTCAGTTCTGGTTTTTTGAGCCGAGCGGCTGGCAGTCAGAGAGCCAGAGGTCCCTGTCCTTTGTGCAGCTGTGCGTCTGGGCTTTGACACGGGGCAGAGCGACCATAGCTATGCTAATGGGAACCAAATGGGGCGTGAGTCCCTGGTGGATTACAGAAGGAGAAGAGAAGCATGTGTTTTCATGTATTCATGTGGAGACCTGGGACCCCTCTCCTTTCTTCCTTTCTTTTTTTTTTTTCTCCTCCTTTCTTCCAAGTCAAACAAATGGAAGCAGCCATCTCTGTTGTTTGCACGCACCCTCGATTAATGCTCGGTGCGACTTGACAGATTCTAACAGTTATTGTCAATCAGTAAATGTATCTAAAGTCTGATGAAATGTATACGAGAAGCTATTACAGAGTTTGGTTTTTAGACGTCTTTAAAGGCGTGTTAGTAACGTAATGTAAACTACTTAGTTTGATTTAGAAAAGAGCCAGATTTGACAATGGAGCTTGGAAATGAATTCAGCAAGTTAAACAAACATTCAATAAGACTAGTGAACGGTAAAGTTGATCTGCCGGTCAGCGTTGGGTGAGCACACTGTGAACAACTGTAACATGGGTTTCAGCTGTTTGGCACCGGCTCGCCGTCTCGCCGCACTTTGCTTTCACCTGCTTTGATGTAGCAGCGTTAGGTATTTCTGACCCACGGACTGAAGAGGTCATAAGTTGGTCAAGCCTGCAAATGCAGAAGTGACAGGAGAAAATACTGAGCCTGGTTCACATTAAATAAGATTAATGTTGAGAGACACATCTCAGAACGTCTTTGTTTTTGATGCCATCTGTCCCATCGGATCCTCTCTTCAACCCTTTGTGAATACTTTTGTAAAACGTCCGCTCGTCTTGACATTACACTAAAGTCGTCATTGATGAGAGTCACTAATCAGGAGCATAAATCTGAGTTTCATGATTTTGAGTGGTGATATCTGTGATCAGTTGTCATTACAGATGACGTCCAGTTCGTTTGTCAGCTGTCAGACGTGACTCACGCTCTGCGCATCTCACACACACACACACACACACACACACACACACCCATGTGATTAGGCCAGAATCCAACACGCACACAACGGAGTAAAACTTCTGATTCCAACATTCCTGCTCCTTCTGTGTGGTTCCGACACACTCACAGAAAGAAAATCTCCCCATCATGAGCACCACCCCAAAAAATTTCAAATCAAATCGATGATGAAACTTTGGGTCTGACTCACTCGCATGATAAATAGCCCTGCGTGTACTTCAGGACAGTCATGCTTGTTTATGGAGTGGTCAGATAAAGGACCCAGCTGGCTTTGATATTGTGAAACAACAGAGAGGGAGAGGGGAGCGTAATATCACAATACTGGTCCAGCTACACAACCCTGTGATCTCTGAGTCAGTGCAGCCATAGAGGGAGAGCTGTACCACACCGTGAACACTGGACTGCACTGTCAGTTCAAATAGCGTGGCATCAAGGGAGCAGCAGTTTCTCCCATCTTTTTGTGTAGACAGCAGGTCCACGCAGAGGCCCCCGGTCCAGGCCCCTGGCCCCTCTCAGTTCTCCTCAAAGCATTTCCCCAGCCAGAGATCAAACCGTCTGCCCAGTGACAGACCCCTGGGTCCACAGACACAAGGCCAGGTTCAAAGTAGGGTGCTGGGGGAGGCAGGGAGGGATGGAAAGAGAGAGAGAATGAAGGGAAAGTTGGCAAGGAAAGAAAAGGTAGAGGAGTCAGATGGCAAGGGAGCAGAGGTGGGGGTTTCGGGCAAGCTGGTGTATCAGAAAGGTGGGGAAGACATGTTGCAGCAAAGGTGGAGGAGGCAGAGAGAAGTTGATAAGGGAGGTGGGAAGGGTGAGGAGAAAATGCTGTGCAATAGGTGTCAGGTTAGATCTCCAACATTTGTCCTCTATGATGCAACTTTGGCACAAGTTTGTATGAATTGTACATGATAAACTCAAATACCGTGCTAGTGTTACAATATCAGCTCAACTGTTTTTTTGTTCGAGCTCTCCGAGTGCCATTCTAGTCTGACTATACAACGCCCTCCTTTGTATTGGCCATAGTTCTTTAATAACCACATTTTAAAAGATTTTTTTCCAGGCTCTCTGTTGTTCAGAGACACGTTTCCTTATCTCTGGTCATTGCGTGAACAGGAATGCGAAGAAATAAAAGAGGCCATTGTCATCAACAAATATACGAGATATGCTCCGACCTTCAGCCTATCAGAGGGAGCGACCCACGCCAGATAAGGACACCTCCCTGTCAGATTTGACACCTGCACTCGCTGGCCCAGTGAACGGCCCCGGCGAATGCAAATGTCACAGTGACGGCCCCGCACGGCAACAACACACTGGCTTTCTGTCTGGAGACCGAACGGGAGTGACATGACCACACAGTGCGACCAAACACATGTTAAGGAGGGAGAGCAGGAGGGAGAGAATGCAGAAGTGGAGAGGGGAGAGAGAGGGTTGCGAGGAAGGGGTGCAGGAGGGTCGAGTTAGTGGGAAATGGCGAGCCGGGAGAGGAGATGACCAATATTGTCTGATCCCCAATTCCCTCCCTTCTGCACACTAACACAAACAGAAAGTCTTAGTCAGAGCCCAGACATTATTACCGACCCCTCTCGGTGAGGGGACATCTCCATGACGATCACTGGTTGGCGTGGGCGACAACCACCACACACACACACACACACACACACACACACACACACACACACACACACACACACACACACACACACAAACAGAGACACAGGAGACCAGCACTGCTGAGACTACCCCAAATTGACATTTAGTCATCAAACTAGTCTGCAGGGTGGGACTCTACCTCCTGAACCACACACACACACACACACACACACACACACACACACACACACACACACACACACACACACACACACACACACAATCCCCTGTCATGCAAACACATGCAGACACACGCACGCAGACACACACTTACACAATTACACACAGTGAATTCCCCTACTTAAACTAACTCCCAGCCAGAAAATCCTGGAAGAGCTCCTAGATTTAATCTTGCCAATAGCTCTTTATTTTCTTTGACCATTTTTAATGTAAAAACGCCTGCACTAATTGTGTGCAAGCAATCTTCAAATCATGGATATGTGTTTTTTCAACTAAACCGAACACTACTGTAGACAGATTGGCTGTTTTTCAAGACACACGACTGGGCAATAATATTTGTTTCTTTCCTCTGAGTTTTGTTCAAACAGTGTGTCAGCATGGCGGTTTACTTGTAAACACCTGGGCCTGCACACCCAACAGCTGTGGAAATAAGCACGAGCTTTGCTGAATCAGGAATAACTCCTCATTTTAAATTATTTACAACCAACCAATTGCTTTTTACTTAATTCTTGTAACTATGAAATATCAGAAAATGTAGCAGAGCTACAAGAAAAAAGAAAAATCAATGCACAAATGGTTGTTTACAGGTTTGCGCAATCGTTTACCTCAGCCAGCATAGTGAGAAGACGGCTCCTGATTCAGTTTCGTAGGTCCCACTTTTGACAAAACTCTCCCAGAAAAAGCGGCATCTTCCATTAGTGTTTACAGACTCAGTCAGCAAATGACACAGAGGAATAGGACACGAGACAAGAGCTTCAGATAAAGAGGGGTGGGAGAGACGGAGTGTATTTAACCAATGGCTATGTTACTGCAATGACAAGTGTGTCACTCCCAAAGCAACACAATGAGCCACAACTGGTGTGTGTGTGTGTGTGTGTGTGTGTGTGTGTGTGTGTGTGTGTGTGTGTGTGTGTGTGTGTGTGTGTGTGTGTGTGTGTGTGTGTGTGTGACAGAAAGGGAGGGAGACGGCAGACCAAAGGAAAGTCCATCTGAGTCTTTATCAGTCTTTACAAAGTTCACAGATAGAGGGGCTGAAGTGGAGGCTAGACGCTGATCGTGAGTAACAGGATACAAAGACGACACAGACACAGCTCATACAGGTTGGAGGGGGGGAGATGGAAAGAGGGAGGAAGGGACACAAAAAGAAAGAGTCTTACAATTGCACGTGGAAAGCAAAGCCAGGCGCTGGTGATTGCCATTCCGCAATCGACCTGACCAAATTGAGAATTCCCTCCTAGGACCCCGCAAGTCCGCTTCATTTGGCTAAAGCCGGAATCCTTATTTCTGCAATTATAAAGCTATTGACTGGTTCGACATATGTTAGCGTGTCTTCCAGCCCTTGAGTGCTGCTTTGCCATTGAGTCATTAACTTTGACAAATTGTGACAGACTTTTTTTATTGCCACCCAATCATGAGAAACAAGACTGTGGCAGAGGAGTTAATGAGTGGCATGTTTCCTCCTCTTCCTCCCTCCACCTCACACCCCTCTCCCCCTCTCCATCCCCTTCCACTTAGATTCCTACACCCCTAACCCCCCCTAACCCCCCACCTCCATATCTATAATTTTACCACATCCTAACAATAACACGGCCGGTACTCGGCACAAAACACGCGGGCCCTGGGCTAATGAATCTCATGCCTTTACCGCGGTAAAATGGCCAGTAAGTATTACCAGCTGCAACACTCTCTCTCACTCTCCCTCTTTCTCTCTCTCCTTGGCAGTGGCATTGAGCCGGGGTGAGGGGAGGTGGGAGGTGGAGAGGGAAGAGGCAGACACATCTGAGTGCAGCTGGACCACGGAGAGAGAGAGAGAGAGAGAGAGAGAGAGAGAGAGAGAGAGAGAGAGAGAGAGAGAGAGAGAGAGAGAGAGAGGTGGGGGTGATGGGTGGGGAGACCGCAAGTCTCCGTGTTTCCAGCTGCCTTTCTCAGGGGCTCGGTTTTCTCTCCCTCCTCTTGGTTTTTTCGCAAGGCCCTTCTGGTCCCAGCTTACTTGAAAATCACAAGACACACACACACACACACACACACACACACACACGCACGCACGCCCTGATCCACCTCCCCTCCATCCCTCACATTCGGCCATCTTTGTTTGGACAGGGCTCAGGAGTTCCAGAAAAGCTCTCTCAGATGTGCTGAAGTAAGGAAAAACAAAACAAACTGGCCCTTACACACACACACACACACACACACACACACACACACACACACACGTGCGCTCCAAATTTATGTGTACGCGTAGACACCAACAAGTACTTTTGTGCTCCCACACACACTGTGGAGTGAGAGAAACTTACACAGTCTCTCCTTCTCTCTCACACACACACACACACATACATGAACAATTACACGTGTGTGAGAACCAGAGTACCATCTTAAACCAGTGAACAAATTTGCAAAGAGATGAAAAAGTTCAATCCATTTTTCTTCACGGAGGTAGGCAGCCTACCATTGAAGGCATGCATTCTTTTACACTGCGTGTGTGTGTGTGTGTGTGTGTTGTGGTGTGTGTGTGTGTGTGTGTGTGTGTGTGTGTGTGTGTGTGTGTGTGTGTGTGTGTGCGCTGGTGCGTGCGTGTGTGTGTGTCCCACTCCAGGATCACAGCACCAGGGCAGGCCTGAAGCATACCTCGACATGTGTTACCTCTTTGTAATATTGACTTTGTTACAGCTATACGAGTGGGAGAGTGGAGCCAAGAGCCCGGGCCTTGCAGTAGTGGGGCCCTCCGAGTTCACTGGAAAACAAATACCCGAACGAGCCGTGAAAATAGAAAACACAGAGCCACAATAGCGATCTATAAAAACAAGATTCAAATAAACTGTAAAACGTCCCTCGCTCCTGCCTCTGACCTTTTAAATTTTCACCCTCGAAATTAAGGCCATTATTTGTCTGATTTCATTGCTGCAGCTTGTTGCTTACAAAGCCGTGGGATTTGGCAACGGAGCCGTTCCTGGCCGGGCTTCCTGTCTGAGCATGTGCACTGGACCAACTGTAAAAGTCCGAATTTCTCTTTCTCCAAAGCCTTGACTGACAATGTAATTTCAAACAATTATCTGCTTTTAGGCCAAGGTATCCAAATATGCCATCACTTGATTATAAATGAAAATAATCAGCGCGACACAGAACCTAGTCGATAAATTATCAACAAAAATTTAGCTTTTAAAATTTCACATCTTAAATAATGAGTACAAGTGTCTGAATCATTAAAATTTCAGACGACACAAATAAGAGAAAACCAAGAAAACGGCCGAGCGTGTTTTGATTGCTTTGCAGAAATAAAAGATTGATTATCATTTTCTTGTTCCTGTGAGTGTGAATCCCATCTTGTCTCTTTCCCCAGTGATGACTTTGCTTATACATTTGAATAATGAAGGCGAGTCATTTGAATATTCCCTCTGTATTAAAAAATTATGTTTTTACACGATGCAGCAATATTAGCCATGCTAATTGGGCTCTTTGGACTTTCCCAATAGAAAGGCTAAATTAATTACTTATGTCGACAAAATGTCAGACACGCCGATCTAATAACTACAACTGTTTCCAACTGTGTTGTTTTCAGTGTGTGCGCCTTCTTTGTCTTTGCGTGTGTGTGTGTGTGTGCGTGTGTGGGTCCACGAGCCTTATTTAAATCTAATGAACGAGATGGGAGCAAAATGCTTTGAGTCCTTCTTCAGTCTCTTCTCATACTAATCAACCACAGTGGTGTTGACTGTTTGTGACTCCACACACACACACACACACACACACACACACACCTTTTCATTATGTATGCCCAAACTTGCCAATCCAAAGTCCACTTCATAATTAATCTTGTAAAAGAGATTATTTGCAGGACGTTATGTTTGTGTTTGTGTGTGTGAAATGTGTGATGTGTTCATTAATGTGTACCCACCACCACAGGGGGCTTTGAAGTTCCTCTTTTTTTTTTTTTTTGCTTTTGGCTGTTTTTCAGTCTTGAATAAAAACTGTATCAGCGCATTTTCCTCAAGTACGAATAAACATTAGTCTGAGGAAGAGGAGGCGATGGGGAGATATTAAGGCTATCTATGAATGTGAGATGATCAGATAGATGTGTGTGTGTGCCCGTGTGTGTGTACGTGACCATACATACATTAGCGCGCACACACACGTGTGCGAGTGTACAGCGAGCGGGTGCAGGCGCTAACAGAGAGGCCTGCTGCTGATGCCATGTTTCAGACGACCCCTTGAAGTGGAAATGAGCTTCCTCTGTCTTATAACTAGTCCGTTCTCACAAAGTCAGCAAACTCTGCCACCCCTCCAAAGAAATGCAGTCACCCCCCATCCCCTCTCCACCCAGCATCCCCCAGCCCTATGGTCAGCGCGCAGGATGAATTCACCATCAGACCGGAGAAACAGAAACAGGTCCATCTGATTTCAGCTGCTTCTTTTAGAGGAGAGAAGTGTAAAGGAGTTCTAGATTCTTCAGGTGGCAGCACTTTGTAAATCTCAAAGATACAATATCTTTGAGAGTCATTTTAGTTGACACATAACTGATCAATCCAGAATTATTATCAGCTAAATTTATTGCTACAATAAATAAGTTGTCATTTTAATTGATAAATTATTTAAACAGTTATTGAAATGTCCTGAAATTGTCTTCCGTGGTTTAATTGATGTGTTAGTTTATCCAACACTGTGTCTCAACTCTTTTCCATCCCAACTCCCTCAGAACAACAGCCTCAGACACTGGACATCATTACAATGGGCTGTTTCTGTTTAATCCAGATTTAAAACATCTATTTCTCAAAGCTTCAAAGGCATATTATAATTTATGATCACTTTTATTTGACGAAAGATGAGGTCAGTCTGAGAAATATTTTGATGGTGCTGCACTAAGTGTGTCACTACGTGCACATCTTGCACGTTGTTTTCTTTCTTTTTTCTGCTATCATCGCTGTTCTTAATATGCTGTGTGTACGCACACATGATCTGATGCATGCACGCACGCCGCTGTTTGAACCTGTGCGAGCACCTGAGGGTCCATCCCCAGCCGTCCTCGGAGCGGGGAGCGACAGCTGTACTGTGATGCTGTAGCGATAGGCATCATCGGCTTGCTAGAGACT
This sequence comes from Hippoglossus stenolepis, assembly GCF_022539355.2. Lineage (NCBI taxonomy): Eukaryota > Metazoa > Chordata > Actinopteri > Pleuronectiformes > Pleuronectidae > Hippoglossus > Hippoglossus stenolepis. Next base: position 20,469,855 of record NC_061484.1, read on the forward strand.
AATTGGTCCACAGCGCTCCTCTGAGTGGCCTCGCTAATTAATTAGAAAGGCAGTGGAGCTGAAATTTTTAATCAGGACACCAGGCTCTCCGGCAAGCAGAAAAAAAAAAAAGACACATCACCCCATCATTCCATGTAATCCACCTGACACCGATCTCCCATGTTGTCATATGAAGTGTGTTGTGTGTTTAGCTATTCACATGATCTGACCAGGGAATAAGAAATACATTTATTACAGGGCTTGTTTAATCATTTTAAATTCTGAGAATTTCTGAAATCCTGTGGTTCCTACTATCATATGCATGACATGTATTTGGTTTGGACCCTGGAGGGTGATGTGAAGTAGTGTTTTCCTCTGTGCATGTGTGTGTTTAACACATGTACAGAGCATGATTTCCTCAGTTGCAAATAGTTTTATTTGTGACGGTGGAAATATGCAGAATATAGAATATAATTTGTTGAGATAAGACGATAAAGCTGCCGATCAACATTGGGAAAAAGGAAAGAGTGTGTGTGTGTGTGTGTGTGTGTGTGTGTGCGCGTGTGTGTGACCCTGTTGTTTCTTTAAACGCTCCAAACCATAAAAGCAAAATATTATTACTACTTCTTGTCCCTGTCTTTACTTCACAAATCAAAGACAGTCGGCAACACATTTCCAATAGATTGTAATGAAAAAAAGATTGAAATCACCCGTGATTTTCATGTTTTGCATTTGCCGGCTCTCAGGAACAGAGCGTTTCTGCCACATCGGAGGCCACGTTTGTGTTCCGCAGCTCACCTCAATGATTTGTGGTGACGGGCCGGAGTCTGTGAGGAATCAACCAGAGAGCCACAGACAAGAGGCCTCTGATAAAACCAGAGCTCCAGCAGTCAGCCACTTCACACAGGAGACAAGGGAAACAACATGTGTTCATCATTGCACTACTGGGATGAGCGACCTGCACTGACTGGAGTTACCGTAACAGGGAAATTACAGCGCGTGGACATCAACGCACAGATAACAAGCCTACCACATATATTTAAATGAATGATCAAGCAACATCTCCACGGAGAGGAGAGTTCCTGCAGCGCACCTTCACCTCGCCTGGTGACGTTAGCTCGGTGCAGCGTCCTGATCTTTGTGGCCGTCTTGGCTTTGCTCTCCGCTAATCAGCCAGCCGCTCTTATCAGCCTGTTGCTTTGGCCAAAATAAACACGCGCCGCCTTTTTATTGCTTTGTTTTCACAGGTCATTAGGGGAAGGAGAGAAGACGCATTGATTAGTTTTCCAGACCACTGGATTATTGTTGTGTTATGACTATCATCATTAAGTTTCATTAAGGCTGCGGTTGCTCTTGTTTCGAGAAAATGAAAACGTTGCAGGATGAGCGAGGAGAGGTCGGAGAGGAGGCTGCGCATCAGACCCATCGAGAAGGTGATGCTCTTTATTTGTTTTTTTTCGGTGCCTGTTAAAGCAGTGAGTTGTCCGCCAGACATTCCACTTTTCAGATAAGACTGACCTCTGACCTCCTTTTCACTGTTAAAGCACAAGAATCACCCCTGTCCCATAATATTTTTTCAGGCTGCTTGAGCTGCTACATTCTGCATTTATTTTAAGTGCGTTAAATAAAACTTAATGAAGCAGCGTCAGGCTCCGGTCGTGTCCCCCCAGCATGCTTTGCTCCGGAGCCACAAATAAGCAGGGAGAGACCGTCTCTGTCGCCAGGCTAATTAGCATATGTTAACTAGTCAGTGAGAGGGCGGCCCTCTGTGATGTGTGCTGAAGTGGAGTAAAACGCTCAGGCAAGGACTGTACTAATGGCCCTCTTCCTCCCCACGGGGACCCTCCCTGCAGCGCCGCACGTGCTGGCATCAGTGCAGCCACGGGGCACCCACAGGGCCGCCACAGCGCCACGGGCAGAGGTGGGCGCACAGGAAAGACGCCTGGATGGGCTTGGCATCGTTTTTCACACGCAGCACCGAGCTCTCTGGCTGCGATGCTCAGCGATCAAACAGCAGGTGACAATGACACCTCCCTACGACATACGCACACACACACACACACACGGGCAAGCTGTGAATGACGGGCAGGCTAACAGATTCATCAGCCTATGAAATAGTTCAGACATCTGGGGCCGGGCGTGAGCTACCTGCCTGGCGTTGGCGGATGCATTATTTACAGGACGAGCTGGAGCGTTTGCGAGCTCTTTGGCACTCGGCTCGCAGGCGTAGGTGGCGAGAGCGGACGGCGGGCCAGCGTATCTCTGTCAGAGTGAGTAAACAAACAGTGGGGACATGATGTGACAGAGCAAAAGGCGCGCCACTCGCACACAAACACACACAGACACATGCAAACTCATCAGGGAGCCGAGGGAGAGCGGCAGCAAAGAGGAGGGGTGGGTGGCATCCATATTTATAGGGCCTCTCTAGCATTTGTCCCCAGGCCAAATGCTGTGACTACACTCAGCTAATGTCAGAACAGCACTTAACCAGGCATTTCCAGTATGTCCTGGGCAGTGGGGAATACATGGGATAGATACAAGACGAGGGCAAAAAACACAGAGACAAACAAGGATGGAAAATAAAAAGAAATGCAGTCGTGTTTTGTGCTGATGTGATTATGTTCAAATACAAATATTCCAATCTCCTCGTCTTCTTCTTCTTCTTCTTCTTCCTCTCCCTTCATCACTCTCTATTTTAAAGAGTCGGCTGCTTCGGAATAGCTGACGATACAGTTTCCTTTAAAAATGTGCTCATCCTCTCAACCGGTATGTGTCGTCACCCTGGATACCCTGGAATTGTTTTTTGTTTTTAATCATAAATTAGCAATATACACTATGATATCATTTTTTAAAAATACACATTTGCCTTCTCAGGAAAGATATTTTATTTTTTATTTTATTTTTATTTTTATTATACAAATTGTGCCAGGTCTAGTATTTAATATTCTTTGTCATCAATAATTATTATTTGCACATGATTTTCAAACTCCAACTTCTGGCATGAAATTTACAGTGTAATATCCTGCAGTAGTATTTGTACTCAGTGCTATTTTTGTGTAGAGACAGAAAGAAAACAATTACACAAGTCAAAATGTATAACCCTTTTCTCCCCTGTTTCATGAAGCCAGTTTAAATGTACAATTTAAAGGATGTAAGTGACATGTAGGCTCTTTGTTGACATTACTCTCAAACTCTCCTTGAATGCAAAGCATGGCCCTCTTCACTCAGATCACCTGTCTCCAAGTTTATCATGTGTCAGCTGTAGCACTCGCTTGGCATTACGCCCTCTGGCACCCGGGGAGGCCGAGGGGCCCGCGGACCTCGCCGGCATGTCCCTTTCCGCCACGGATACATACGGCGTGATACCCCCAAAGAGAGCTGACTAAGTGGGTGAAGGAGCTCCTTTTAGCACAATCTGTCATTATCTCAAGTGGCTCGTAATCGTTTTGTGTAGCGAGATCCATTATGCATCCACTGAGAGCCAGGGCTAATTGTCGGGGCTTACATTTATTCATTTGTTTGCTGCCAGTTGTCCAAATATATTTTGGTGGAGGCGCAATAAATACCAATGTTTGTGTTTCTGCGTTTTTAAATAGCCGTCGCTCTCGTGGAAAGTGGTAAAGAGCCACGAGGTTCCTCTTGCGTTCCCAAAGGAAGCAGACAATCAACAAGAGGCAAAAAGATTTAAATTGTTAACCACTGCCCGAGTGACTTTTAACACTTTAGTGACCAGGTGGGACGGTGAATGTCTCAAGAACAGACTACGTTCTGACTGAAAAGTTGATCAATGAGGTTTCAATGATATAGTTTTTATTTAATACACTGCTCCAAAAACATAGAGTCGTACTTTTAGAAATTGTGTTCTCGGGGCACGGGGAGGGGAATATCGACAGCACACCCAGAGAAAGTCAAGAAGAGAGATGAAACAGATTCATTAAGTTTGTGCAGCATGTGGATGCATGAAAGTGTGTGAGTGTGTGTGTGCGTGTGTGACTGATGGAGAGTGTACGTTGTTAATCTTGATCAAAGGCTCTTTCTTTCTTTCGGTGAGTAAAGATAATACCGGTAAAGCCCTTGGATTTAACGCACTAAGATAATGAAAGCAAGCGTAATTAGCAATTACATCTGACCAAATGAAGGCAAATTCACAGAGGCCAAAAAAACAAAAAAAACAGCATCAAGGCTGCGGAAAAATATTGTAGCCAAAGGTGCGTTCAATGGGCGTCTTCGTCTAAGACATGTTGAAACAAGAGGATTGTGAGGATAAAGAAGTTTGCATATTTAAATACAAAAAAATCGTTGTTTTTGCCTAATTATAGCTTTTCTACTATGTATGAATCATTTTTAAATACCACCTATTTATCCATACATGATAAATACTCCAACCATATTTACAAGGCTGTAGATACGGATTTTATGGACATCGGCATTTCCCAGGCCGGACTATTGAGGTGAGAGCGAGCCACTTAAACCCTCCTTGCACACATATTATTAGCATTACCATATCTGGGCCTAACTGCAGCTACGGGGGAATAATGTGTGTCAGGAGAGAGTAAAATTAGAACCAAAACCAACACTGTTCTTTAAATCCACTTCCCAAGTCCCCCACTTCCTTACTTATAGCCAAGCTTACAATGTCAAACACTAATAAGCCAGCTAATTCAATTAGGACTGCGCTTCTTTCAGATTGCCCCCTTTTCCCCCCAAAAAAAGAGACTCTGTGAAGAGATTCCCTCTCAACTCTACACAGAAACTCTTCATGATGAAAAAAAAGTGGCCTTTATTCATAAGCCTCAGTGTACAAGAGAGGGAACTTGCTGCAGAGCTTGTTAGCAAAATACCCTGATCTGAGGCGAGAGATGTGTGACTAAAGCCGGGTCTCTTAAGTGTCTGTCACCCTGATCTAACCCGGGAGGAGAGCTCTTTGTAGGCTGCGCTTTCTCTCTGTCTGTCTCGCTCTCTCTCCATCTGCGCTGCGCTCGGCAGTGACTGGGGATGAGCCCCGCCGTGTAGCTGCAGGTGACAGGGAGCCCTTTTTGTTGTCAAATCCTGACGGAGCTTCCACATGAAAAACATTTCACTCGAGCTGCTGCTGCCGCTGCCGCTCTCTTTCTCTTCCTTCCTCTCTGTCTCTCTCTGTAGATCTCAAAGGCTGCATGAGCACCAGTGATACTGAGACAGAAGGAGTCAATCTCTTGCTCCTTTCACCCCCCACCCCCACCCCCTCACTTTTCTTTTTGTCAGGCTTTTTTTTGTACTGTTTCCTACTTCCCTCTCCCTCTTCTATCGTCTCTCTTCTTCTTACCAGCCTTTTCTTTTCCTCTGCTGCTCGAGCCCCCTCCCCGCCCCTCTGGCTTATAGATCTGAGTTGGGTCTCAGGAGGAAAATACAAGTCAAGCCATTGTCATTTCAAACAGCGTGATAACCAGACACTGGGCTGCCCACTGACAACTCAGGGGAACTGGCCCTGGCTTTGACTTTTAGCTCCCCTCTCTCTCTCTCATTTGCTTCCTGTTACTCTCTCTTCCTCTCTCTCTGTTTTTTCTCCTCTTTTCCTCTCAAGCTCACCTCTCCTCTCCCACCTCCGCCCCCCCCCCCTCGCTGGACTGTTGCTCGTTGTTGTTTGTTGCTTGGCGCTGCTCTGCTGTGTCTTGCATCTGCTCCTCTTGTCTCTCCTCTCTGTGCCATGGGGGGCCGGGGGGAATAGTTGTCTTAGTGTGTGTACCAAGGTCAGTGCTCTCCACATGACAGTTCTCTGCCTCTCGACAAGGCGGGAAATCAATACTTTCGGACTTGTGGCGCTGCCCTCGGTGTAACAACAACACTGCCCAACGCAGAGCGCTGCTCAGGCACCTGACACATCCCAAGATGCCTCCCCCCCCCCCTCCCTCCCCCAGGCCCCCACCAGGCCCCCACAAGGGAGCCCCTTCCACTCTCACTCTGACCCCTTCGTATTTCACCAAATCTTTCTGGTTCACTTTACTACACCTTTACTCGCGATAGTTTTTCATCTTCAGGGCCTTTCAACATTCTGTATATTAGATTCCCTATTTTTTTATACAATCCAATGCAAGTTTCTGTGTTTTCTCAAGACAAACTGTGTCTCTTGGATCTTTTTCTACAGGAGAGGGATGAGTGTGTCTGTGTAGAGAGAGAGAGAGAGAGATCTATGCAGAAATCAGACAGTTGATCGGAAAGGACCACAGAGGAGCCGCTAAATGAGAGACGTGCTAATTACAGCGCAGCAGAGGATACGTACACACACGTAAAAGCGGAGCCATGGGCGACACTTCTAATATGGCACTAAAGCCTAACATGCCTCCTTATGCTTTTTCACTGCCAGATAGACGCTCGGAGGAAAAGAGAGAGCACTTGCAGTGCGCCCCACACCGATTGTTAAGCCTGCCTCTTGGCCTGCCTCTAATAACGAGGGAGAGTGTGTGCAAGGCCAATTACAGCTCCTGTCCTTCAGCAGTCAAACAGAGTAAAACTCCCTCTCTCTGCCCCTGTGGAGAGGAGCCACAATCGACCGGAGCCTGCGAGTCTCTCCAAGGGACACATGCAAGCACACACTCGGCACACTTTGTGTGCAACTGCACGTCCATCAACAGGGCCATCTCCCCTCATCCCCTGGCTTGCTCCCCTGGTTCAGCTGGAGTAAGGAAAATGCATCAAATAAAACAGCCACTTTAATGAATTAGATATTGAGCTGTTCATTAAAAAAAATCAAATTCCCTGAGGTCAGCAGGGGATACACAGAAAGAGAGTGTAACCTGGGGATGAGCGCGACTTGTTTAGAGGAGTCATAAAACACAGCAATCTGATGACTTTACTGAATGTTCGCCAGAAGTGTCTGATGTTGGAGGATTAAGTGACTTGTTTTTCAGAGGACCATGTTAAATGTTTTTTTTCCTGTGCTGATGATGAGGTATTTTCTATGACCTCTTGTAGCTTGTTGTGCTCTTACTCTCTGGTGGCAAACGTTTAAACAAGTTAAGTTGGACGGAGGAATCTGTGATTGAAATCTTTTGCAGATGAAAACAAAAAAAGGGTTTGGTGACTTCTCAGCTTTACACGAAAAAAAAAAACCCTGGCAAGAGTGAAATTCTACATCTGTGCAGGCAGATCTCTGTTTTTATTGGCTGAGGTTACAGGTACAAGTTAAAACAGCCTCTCTCAAACTCTGCTGAGCACCAGTGTTTCTACATGGACTTAAAAGACAAGAAACACACTCCTGCTCCCAAACCACAGTGCATTGCTTTCTTATTAAGAAGGATGAAAGGCTCGGCATTGACACTATAAATGACCGGTCACACAAATGACACTGATGAATGTGGGAATGGCGGAAACAAAGGATATATTTTCTCTCCAGTGATTTTATCTCCAGTGAATCACCATCAGCCTTTCCCCCATTTGATGGAGAGATTTAAAGGATGCTGTCCTCGCACTCTCCTCCTCCTCCTCCTCTGCTTCTCCCTGGATGAATGTGATCTAAACAGCCACGTCTCCCTGCTGTTTTTTCACAGTGACAGCCTTTCTCATGAATTAAAAGAGGAACCCATTGATTTTCCCATTGCTTAAATTTGCAACTTAATCCCCCAGATATGTCTAGAATGTACGGCTCTGTCAATAGGCAGCACCGCCACTGAAGGGAGGGCAGCTCCGAGGCTCACTGGAGAGAGAGGGCAAGACGAGGATGACAAGACAAAGGACAGGGAGAGAGGCTAGCTTAGTGGTGAGCGCGGTGGTTTCTGTCTCAGGGCTCAAATCCTGCATTACGCCA